>NC_139023.1:17363513-17632136 GCF_964662115.1 Mustela nivalis | reverse complement strand
ACAGAAATCTTCTATCTTAAGGATTTTAAGATTTTGTTTGTTTGTTCAACAGATGAATGGATCAAGAAGATGTGGTATATATACACAATGGAAGACTATGCAGCCATCAAAAGTAATGAAATCTTGCCATTTGCGACAACATGGATGGAACTAGAGCTTATCATGCTTAGCGAAATAAGTCAAGCAGAGAAAGACAACTATCTTATGATCATGGTGATGCAACATGGGGGCTTAAGTGGGTAGAAGAAGAATCAATGAAACAAGATGGAATTGGGAGGGAGACAAACCATAAGTGACTTTTAATCTCACAAAACAAACTGAGGGTTGCTGGGGGGAGGGGGTTGGGAGAAGGGGGTGGAATTATGGACATTGGGGAGGGTATGTGCTTTGGTGAGTGCTGTGAAGTGTGTAAACCTGGTGATTCACAGACCTGTACCCCTGGGGATAAAAGTATATGTTTATAAAAAAAAAAAAAAAAAAAGAAACCTTAAAAAAAAAAAAAAAAAAAAGTCCTGCAAGGTTTATCATTTAGTTTAACTGAGAATGGTCTGAAACAGATTTGGGACATCAGTTTTTTTCAATATAAATACCATTTAAAAATACACATGTTGGGTATTAGTGACATTCTTTGAGATTATTAAACTATTCTCTCTGGACAGTTTAACAGCATTCTTACTGTGTACACATTCAACCATCTGGTTTACCTAAAGAGAATTTAAAGGATGATGTCACCAGAGTACCTCATCTACATTGAAAATACTGCGCTGTATACACAAGAGGGTTATTAGAAACATATGTTTGGTTTAAAAACGCCTGCCATTTCATTCATTGTGAGTCAGATTCTTTCAGTGACAAAAATTTCTCAGGAAGTTAGCTGGCACTTGAATTTATTAAATTACTACTAAAAGGCATACCATTTTAAAACTTGTCTCAAATATCTTGCACCAATCTAAATACTTGATTTACTCTGAAAATATTCTCCTCTTAAAAAAAATAGAACTGTGTATTATACTCGTAAAGACACAGAGAGGATTTAGAAAGTCTATATAACAGAATTTATATTTTTTTACATTTAAAGACAGGAAGGTCAACATTTAATCTCACACTGAAATTATTGACCTATTTCCACTGATGGTTAAGCAAACAAACAAACAAACAAACAAAGTGAAAAACTGTCTGATTTCAGAGAGGAAATGCAAAAGGCATATTATGAGTGAATATTTAAAAAGAAATAATCAGAACAAAGTACTATTTTTAGTTTTTCAATGACTATTTTAAAAAGGAAAACTGTTTATGATAAACTACTCTTAAAGTACAGGGAAGAGAGTAACAAGTCACAGCAATAAAAATGATTAAGGACTTTTTGTAATAGTTCTTTGGGTTAGAATGAAATAAACACAGGACATTATACATTTTTTTCTAGCAGTGAATTTTAAGTTTTACTTTAGAATATTACTTGAGACATTTCTCCTCCTGTCATATTACTTCTTTTAAAAAATCTTTTTCCTGAAAACAAAAACCTTTAGCAAAGTTCATTTTACTTACTTTTAAAATCAGCAAGGAGGGGGCTGTGAATGCCAAATAAAATCAGATTTCTGAGAGAAAATTGAAGATAAAATGGTTTTTGGATAGGAAACCAACCACAACTGCTTCCAAGATCTTATTTGAAATCAATTTTGATGTAGTCAAATTATTCAGCATACTTGAAGTATAACATTGCATTGCTACCTTAATGTATTAATTGCTGTATTGCTTGTGAAAGCTAAAGCTCTCAAAAAACAAAACAAAACAAAATTCTATGTTTCCCAAAGTAAAAATATACCTTAAAGTCAATGAAACTGGTAAAATGGATACAGAATATAAATGACCTAGAAATAATGCGATTTCCTAAAATCTTATTATTTGCTTCTGTTTGTATTTTGATGTACCAGATTTACATATACATAACAGCCTTGAATTTATCAAATATCACAAACGTAATGTCATATTAAAATCTGGCTTATACTCTAGACTGGTGAATATGCATAAAGTTCAACAACTTCCAAATTGGGATTCTGTCAGGAGATAATACAATATAGCAACTAGGGCATGAGTGTTGGGGTGGGGACACAACTGATTTTTAATTTCACTATTTTTATATACTAACCATGTGGTTCATAGTGAGTTATATAATCTCTGGCTCTGTTTTCACTTCTGTAAAGTGGAAAGGTTTTAAGCTCTTTTTTTTTTTTTTTAAAGATTTTATTTATTTATTTGACAGAGAGAAATTACAAGTTGATGGAGAGGCAGGCAGAGAGAGAGAGAGAGGGAACAGGCTCCCTGCTGAGCAGAGAGCCCGATGCGGGACTCGATCCCAAGACCCTGAGATCATGACCTGAGCCGAAGGCAGCGGCTTAACCCACTGAGCCACCCAGGCGCCCGGTTTTAAGCTCTTCTGTACATGATACATACTTACTCTAGTTGCTGGGGCTTCCGAATAAATTATTCAAAATGTAATGGGGCAAAACAGTCATGTTTGTGGGTTCTGTGGGTCTAGAAGCACATTAGGGATGGTTTGTATCTGTTCTGCAATATTCTTAGTCTCTGCTGAAGAGGGAAACTGAAATTATCGAGGAAATCATCAATTTATACATCTAGATTTGATGCTAACTGCTCCCAGGGGCCCGCAATAGCTCCTGACATGAGCCTTCGTGTGTGTGCGGACAAGTTTGAGCTTCCTCACAGAGTGGTGAGTGGGCTGCGAGAACCAGTGTCCTGAGAAGGTGTCCAGGGTCAGCTGCATCTCTTAGGAAACCTAGCCTCAGAAGTAACATAAAATCATCCCACCATACTTTGTTATTTAAAGATTTAAAGCATCCACAATCCACTGCCCAGATACAATGGAACCCCACATTTTGGTAGGAAGATCTTGAGTCACATTTCAAGAACATATGGGATGGGGTAGGTATATTGAATAACCATCTTGAGAAAATAAAAGCTTCCACGGTGTTTGGCATATAGAAGCTATTATTACTTTTATATCTTATAATATGGAATTGTGGAAAAGGCAAAGATTTGGGATAACGATATTTGCCACTTATTAACTTAAAGATCTTGACAAATTGTTTAAAGATTCTTCATCTATTAAATTGGGAGGATATACTTTTTTGGGAGGGTTATTGCAAGCATTAAATAGATAATACGCAAAAGAACCTAATAGATGCTAAGCACCCAATAAATGCTTCACCAGTGCCTCTACCAAATTTTGGCTCTACAAGGTCATTAAAGATGTCTCTACCTGTTATTAAATCAGAGTTCCCAGCAGATCAAAGCAGTTTTTAATAGGACAAAGGATGGATTTCTGTTTAGAATCAAACTATAAGCAGTATGTTCAGAACAGGGCAAAATACAACTTTTTATATGGAAAAAATCCAGTGTCACCAACAAGCTTGAGGAGCAAATTGAATCACAGACTCATAGAATCTTAGAAAAGAAAGGTGGCTGATAGGGCAAACTCCACATTTTATAGATAAGAAAATCAAGAGAGGTTAAATTGCTTGTTCAAGGTTAAACTCTAAGGAGCAAATCTGCACTGAAACTCATGTCTGCTAACTTCTAAGTTCAAGTCTCTAGTACTCAACTATGCACATCCGGAACATTTTTATACTCTTCTTTGAAACAGAATCATTCATTAGTTATAATTGGACATGTTATTTATGAGAATCTAACAACAATGTGATTATAATCACTAATGAATTAATATGTATTAGGTCTTAGGATAGTTTTTTAAAAATCTTTAATACAATAGAAGGAGCCCTTATTTTATTGTGGGAAATAGTCCAGAAACTGAAAGTTAAAAATAGCTGAAACCTTTTCTAAACAAATTTCCCCAAAAAGTACATTTCCATTTTTGTATTCTTATTACCTTGGTTAATCAAAAACACCACATGCGATTGGATCTACCACAAATACATACTCAGACAATTTTCCCGCAATGGAAGAGTGTAGTAGTTAAGGACAGCAGATTTAGAATCAGACTGCTTGAGTTGAATCCTGCTTCTGTCACTTTATTTAACTTCCTTGGGCTTTCAATAATAGTTTGGTTTTGAGAACAAAGGTATATTAGTTTCCTATTGCTGCTGTAACAATTTACCACAAACTTAGTGATGTAAACACACAAGATTTTTCTCTTATAATCCTAGACTCAGAAGTCCTAAATTAGTTTCACTGGGTTAAAATCTAGGTATGGGCGAGGTGGGTTCCTTCTGGAGTCTCTGAAGGGAGATTTGTTTCCTGCTTTTTTCAATGTGTAGTGGCCACCTGCACTTCTTGTGACTACATTTAAGACCCACAAGGATAATCCTGGATAATTTTCCCATTTCAAGATACTCAATTTAATCACATCTTCAAAGTCCCTTTTACTAGATAATGAAATAGTCACAGGTTCTGGGGACTAGGATGTAGATAAATTTAGGAGCCTACCATAATTGCAATGATGCATACGAAGTATTTTACACCTTGTCTGGCTCTAAGTAAATGCTTAATGAATGCCAGAAGTTATGTTATTATTATAAGACATGGCCAGTTTTTAATTCTTCAGATAGATATTACTTGCTTTGCTCAAATCACACCACTGTATGACATGTTATTCAAAGAATATGGATGCCAAGAGCAATAAAGGTAAAAATTATTTTGTCTCTGAACATCACCTGGTGGAATTACTGGACTTCCAAGCACACCTGAAATCTTTTCCTTTTCCTTACATGATCTTAATTAGTCCCCTTTGCACTCCACAGCACTTTTAAAATAATTTCTTTTCCACCTCTTCATTCCTCTGATAATGTGACCCCATTTTTGGTTTCTTCTCCTCTAGGTTTCTATTTTTTTCTTTGTACCAACTTTAGTATTGCACACTCCTTTATTAATTGGTGTCTGTATGTCTCTTATAGCCTTCTCACAGAAGCCACTTCAGGCAGATTTCCCTAGGGTAAATTGGAGGACGTGACCATCAGCTGCCTTCTTGGTGGAAGATATTCAAGAAGACACTCTTCCTTTTGCCAAACACAGGGTGAGGTTTCCGTTGAGTCAGAATGTGAATAATGATTAAAAACCTAGCTTATGTCAGGACTGCATTGATGAACACAAAAGTCCTGTTTTCTGCCTAAGAAGTTTATGGTAAGTATGACCCCCCACATAAAAAAACAACAGTGAAAACAGGTAATTATAATACAGAGTGGGCTCAAGAATATTAGATATTCAGGGTCATAGAGGCACACATCGGAGAGGCAATGAAGGCCCAATTTGGAGCGTGTGAGGAGGATTAGTAAGAAAATGTTCTGTAGGATGAGACTTAAAGAATCACCTCTCCTTAAACTAACAAAATGCAAGATAAGACGTATGGCTGCAAGAAAAACATGACTTTCAAAGATACTAGAAAAGCCTGAAGCAAGACTTGGAGAGTAAGAGCAAGTGTACTATCGTGAGTGAACTTCAGTATGGTGGGAGCATTGAGTATGTCAGGAGAATGAAAAGAGAGAAAACTGGAGAGGTTAGCCAGATCCTGAAGACCTTGAGGGTCATTTTAAGAAGGTTAGATTTCATAGAGGGAGCAAAGAGGAGTCCCTGAAGGGCAAAGCTATTTTAAGATTGGAGTTGGAGACGATCCCTCCTTCACTCATGTTGTGATGGAAAGGACGACGGCAGGATCTAAGACAGATCGGGCGACGCAGCGTGGCTCCTTGTTCGTAATGCACCTGGGGCATGACGGTGGCTTCTTTCTAAAATGACAATTATGACAAAGTGCGCAAGTTCAAGAGCTAAAAAGTAATTCTTATGGTGTTGGAAGCTTGTTTGAATGTAGACATTGGGGTGAAATGTGGGATGGAGCTTCCTGGTGCCTTTCCTGTATAGATTGTTGGGTGGTTCTGAGGTTAACTGTCAGAATTTAGGTTTTTCACCACATTTTTCTAAGACTTCTCACTTTTGCATTAAAATAACTAATAGAGGGGTGCGTGGGTGGCTCAGTCGGTTGAGCCTCTGATTCTTGGTTTCGGATCAGGTCATGATCTTGTGGTTATGAGATTGCCTGGTGTGGGGCTCCGAGCTCAGGGCAGAGTCTGCTTCCGAGTCTTGCTCCCTCTCCCTACCATCCTGCCCCTTCCCACTTGTGTGTGTGCATGCTCTCTCTCTCTTTCAAAACAAATACATAAAATCTTAAAAAAAATAAAATAAAAAAGAAAAGAACTGAGAAAACTTCAGTAGACTAACAGATTTGACTCCTCAATGAAGTCCTTAATGCACATGTATTTTTATTATAATCATTTTTTTTTTTTTTTTTAGATTTTGTTTTTATTTGACACAGAGAGAGAGAGTACAAGTAGGCAGAGAGGCAGGCAGAGGAAGAGGAAGAGGAAGAAGCAGGCTCCTTGCCAAGCAGAGAGCCTGATGCGGGGCTAGAGCCCAGGACGTTGGGATCATGAACTGAGCTGAAGGCAGACACTTTAAACGACTGAGCCACCAAAGTGCCCCTGTTAGAGTCATTCTTTAACCATAGCACTGCATTTGTTTCTCCAGCCCTCTCATAGAATTAGATGGTACTAATTCTCAAGGCCCCACCAATCAAGAAAAAGATAGGAAACATATGGCTACAAATTAGTCAGAAAGTCATGTTATTTAGAAGACTATGGCATTTTCGTAAAACCCCTGGGAATCTTTTAGCTGAGAGGCTCTTGACAGTTTCCTTCTGCTATTCAGGAGGTATTGGAGGCAATGGTCTTGTTACAGACAATGAAGCGAGTTTTTCCTACTCTGCTCCTGTCTTCAACTATTTTCAGGGTTGTTTCCTGGTGTGATTCTGGAATGTTGCAAGCTGCTGAATTATGAGTATATCCAAACAAGAAAAAGGCAGAATAAAAGCTTTCATAACTAGGGTATAAAACAAAATCTTTATCCAATGGATTCCTTCCTCTCTCTTCTGATTTGACCTTAGACTGTCAAATCATAGCAAACATGACCACAATACACACTACACTATCATTAGGAATTCATTCCCTGTTATGACGGGAATTGGTAAGATCTGTGGTTGCAAGACTCTGTAGACAGCTGGTCTTTGCAAACAACGTAGAAGAAGCACAGTTCTTAGGTTTCTGGAGTGTGACAGAATTCTTTAATTTTTTATTAAAGGATCTGAACAGTTTACACAGTTGTCTGCATTTTCAAACAGTTAGAGAAAACCAAGCAGGTCAAATTTCAGGAAGATATGAAGTATACTTTCAGCATGTCAATGTGATTTTCTTTGAATGTTATGCAGAGGATATAAACAAGTATGAAATTACTATTCAAAAATATACAACACAGGGGTGCCTCGGTGGGTCAGTCAGTTAAGCGCTGCCTTTGGCTTGGGTCATGATCCCAGGGTCCTGGAATCAAGGTCCGTGTCAGGGTCCCTGCTCAGCAGGGAGTCTGCTTCTACCTCTCCTCTCGCCCCTCTCCTCGCTTGTGCTCATCTCTCTGAAATAAATAAATAAAAGCTTTAAAAAATAAATGCAACATGAAACACAATACAAAAACAAGACAATAAATCATGTGGGAATTATTATTATTATTATTTTTAAATTTGCCTCCATGCCCATTGTGGGGTGTGAACTCACAACCCTGAGATACGCATGCTCTATGGGTGGAACCAGCCAGGTGCCGCAACAGGTGAATTTTTATCACAGGGAGGACTTTAAGAAAAAAACAAAACAAAAGAAAGAAGTCACAAAGGATGGACAGTTTTGGTCCCTTAGAAAAATTTCTATACACAAAAAAATTACTCAAATTGAATGTATATGAAAAACCGGGAAGTAATTATATTTAAGAAATAGAAAACAGATAAAAGTTTATTACCTTAATATCTTATTTTTTAAAAAACACATTCACAAAGGAAACTAAAAATTTTTGTTGAATTCTGGCAATGGCTCATAGGGAAATACCAAGAACGAAAGGTATACTGTGATGAGCATTTGTTTTTGCTTGAACTTTCTAGCAATTATTGCCTCCTCTTCTGACAACAGAACTGAAATGTATTTAGAGACTCCACCCACACCCCAGTGGTGAAACATGTCATCTAGGCTCAAGCTAATCAGTACTGCATGGCTGGGCATGTGTCCTGTGAGGAAGTATTTGGATCTTAGGATACTTCTGGTGTTTACTAGTAGAGAGGCTTTCCTCCTGAACTTGAACCTGAGAATATATGAAGTTAGAGCTCCTGCAGCCGTCTTGTCACTGTGTGAAGCTTAAGAATGAAGCTTACCTACAGGAAAGCATAGCTAGTAAACAAATAGACTAGAAGATGACCTTATTTGAGCCTAGAAATCCAGCTGTGTCTAGGAAAAATTGCAACATTTCTTCAGAAAAATATTTATTAAATCATGTGACCTAAAATATATACACGAATACACTAATACGTTAGCATAACTCACATTGCATATATCTGGATGATATGATTACTCGTGATTTTCATTTTCCTTCTTATATTCCATTTCCTAAAATTTTCTACAATTACATGTATCACTTTTTGTTTTGCACATGAGAAAAATATACATTATTAATGTGTTAATTTGGTCACTTGTATAGACCACATGGCTTAATTTATGTGAATTCCATTAGGCTTAAAAAATACTAATTCTTACAGATGAAATAAGATGCTATCAGAGTTAGCCAAACTGTAAGTTTTGAGAATACAGGCCTCTAGAAGGCTACGTATGGCCAAGACTTTTGACATCAAAGCAAGTTTTGGGAGTAACCAAACTATCAAATTCAATTATTTGCTAGAAATATTCACAGAAAGCTAATATACTCAGGCTTATGAATAATTGCAGGGGAATAATACATTAAAAAAAAATCAGCCTAAGGAAGAAACCACATGGTTGGTCTTTCTAGGATGCCTACTCCCACAGTGAGACCCAGTGTGGCCAGCCCCCAACCCTAAACAAAGCCATAGATTACTTTCCAGAGGCCGAAGAGACTAGTTTTTTTTTTTTTTTTAATGGGTTTAAATTAGTAAAGTTCAATAAAAGAAAAGCTTTATTCTTTATTCTTTACCTATTACTGTCTTCTAAATAGGTCTCCTTTCCCTCACCTGAGGAAAATATCTCTGGCAAATCCTATAGCTATATACAGTCACTGTCTAATTATAAAAATTGTCTCATTATGGGTATGCCTTGGTGGCTCAGTCAGTTAGGGTTAGCATCCTGAGGTCCTGAGATTGAGTCCCATGTGAGATTCCTTGCTCAGTGGGGGGCCTGCTTTTCCCTCTGCTTGCTGCTCCCTCTGCTTGTGCTCTTTCTCTCCCTGACAAATAAATGAAATGTTTTTAAATAATGGTCTTATTTGGGGCCCCTGGGTGGCTCAGTGGGGTAAGCCTCTACCTTCGGCTCAGGTCATGATCTCAGGGTCCTGGGATCAAGCCCCATATCTCTGCTCTGTCGGGAGTCTGCTTCCTCCTCTCTCTGCCTGCTTCTCTGCCTACATGTCATCTCTCTCTCTTGTGTGTCAAATACATAAAAATAAAATCTTAAAAAAATAAAATAAAAAATGGTCTTATTTGATCTTAAATAAATTTTAAAGCCTTTTCTCTCCCTCTCTTCACTCCAGATCTGTGCCTAGTGCTTATAGTAGGGATGAGGTCTAGTCTTTCTCTCTCTCTCTTGCTCCAGTCCTTCTGGTACTACCAAGGTAGGATTTGAATGCAACAGAGAAATAGAGGAAATATTTTATCGGTTGAGCACCTGTAATCTGATTATCAATATAGTTTGACATGTTAGGTATCCATGAGTTTATGTGAGCTTATACACAGCACAAAATACTTTTTGGCTGACGTAATTTCACTCTTTTCTTGGTTCTGTCCCCTACTCCACAGCTCCAAATCAAGTGGCCTAAGAAAACTCCTGCTTCCTGTATCCAAATTTTTCTAATGGATAGGAACTATTCCATTCAACATCCTAAAACATGACATATATTGACATATATTATTATGTTCATTTGCTTCCCAGGCAAACTAAGGTGCAGGGCTGTTTTCTTTCTGTACTGTCCACTCCCTTAACTTTGTCATTAAGGATTTCCAAGGCTTGTATCCTATCCTCTGAATTTCTCAAGAGAAGATTTTATCAGTCTTATCACATATGTTCCCAAATCTTGGGGACCTCTGTCAGTTTTTCCTAAGAATTCTTTGATGCTCTATATCATTAGGAGATTCATAGCTCAGCCAGCCCAAGAGCCAGACAGTGAGAAAGGGGTAGTCTTTCTTACAGATAACTCTTATCTCTATGAATGATTCTTTCAGTCACCTTTCTTCACATGATGGTAGTGGGGAGGTGGGATACACACTTCCTCTCCCCCACACAGAAAGTAAAGAGAGAAGCCTCAGCACTGTTTACTTTTATGTATTTCCTTTGAGTAATTTCCTCTATGAACCTTCATTTTTAACAGAGACAGGAAGTGGATGATAGTAGTTAATAGTGAAGGACCATTTTAATCAAATATTAGTAAGTTCTATGGAAGTATCTCTGTAGATCTCTTTGAATGTGGGAGTAACATATCACCTACTATATGCATTTTGGTGATTTAGCCAAATTTTTCAAGTTGATAAGAAATGTCCCATTCAATACCTATAACATGGCATATATTACGATGCTCATTTGCTGCTCAGAAAACTAATGCATAATGAACTAAGAGAGACTCAGGGAAAAATATTATTTCTGATTAGTAGCTCTTCTTCTAACATAGCAGTTCTTTTCTTTTCTTTTTTTTTTTTTAAGATTTTGTTTATTTATTTTGAGAAAGAGAGAGCATGTGTGGAGGCAGAGGCAGAGGGAGAATCTCAAGCAGAGTTGGACATGGGTCTCAGTGTCATGACAATGAGATCATGACCTGAGACAGAATCAAGAGTTGAATGCTTAACCAATTGAATGACCTAGGGGCCCCTCTAACATAGCATTTCTCTTTCTTTCTTTCTTTCTTTCTTTCTTTCTTTCTTTCTTTCTTTCTTCCTCTCTTTCTTCCTTTCTTTCTTTTTTTAAGATTTTATATATTTACTTGACAAACAGAGATCACAAGTAGGCAGAGAGGCAGGCAGAGAGAGAGGAGGAAGCAGGCTCCCCACTGAGCAGAGAGCCCGATGTGGGGCCTGATCCCAGGACCCTGAGATCATGACTTGAGCCAAAGGCAGATGCTTTAACCCACTGAGCCACCCACTGAGCCACCCAGGTGCTTCTAACATGGCATTTCTTAATGCTGGCTTAGAGAAGCACTCATCCGAAGGAGAGATCCTCAGACTCCCAGCATATTAAAGATTCTGAGAAATCATAAAAATGTTCCGTACAAAACCACCTCGAAATTCAGTAGATTAAAAGAACTTATTCTGGTCACCTGTTTGTCATCTGGAACTTGACTGATGTGGGTTGGACATGACTAGGTGGTGGTCTGTACACAGAAGGGACTGGGGTTGTGAATGTAAGTTAAGGACGGAAGGCAGAGTGGACAGCCCTGCTTTAGAGTCTGTCATTCTCTTTGTGTCAGAGAGATGGTCACAGGCGTCCCTTCCTGTCATAGCACAGGCAGAGGCACAGGATAATAATCACAAACATGTGTGACCCCCTAAGTCCAGGCATAGAACTAGCATACTGTTAATTCTGCTTATATGCCCTTGGTCAAAGGAAATTATTTCATCAAGCCCAAAGTCAAGAGGTGGTAAAATATACCCACTTTGGGGCCATGGCAAATATGTGCAGGCAATGCAGGGAAAAGATTCAGGGCAATAATTCAATCTAAAACAGTACTATTCAATAAAGATTTTGCAACTTTTTTTTTATGAATCGCTTTTTGTTTTCATATAATACTTAATAAAACCCTAGACACATTGGAAAATGTTATTCTAAACCATTCTCAAAAAGTGGACAATATACTGCCTATTAGACCAGAGATAGGTTCTACTGACTTGTGTCAACAACCAGCAAACTTACTTCAAGCAGGAAATGAAGTCATGAGGTAGGCTTCAACCTTGGAACCAGAACCGGTTTGTGTCACCCTTTATCAAGTGATCACAGGGGACATTTCTGGGGCGCCTGGGTGGTTCAGTGGGTTAAAGCCTCTGTCTTCGGCTAAGGTCATAATCCCAGGCCCTGGGATCAAGCATCACATCGGGCTCTCTGCTCAGCAGGGAGCCTGCTTCGCCCTCTCTCTCTGCCTCCTCTCTGCCTACTTGTGATCTCTGTTTGTCAAATAAATAATAAATAAAATCTTTAAAAAAATACTTCATTTCTCTCAAGTTTAGCTTCCTCATTTGCAAATCTAAGGAAAAAAAATAAATTCCACTTCACTGAAAAGGATGATGAGTAAAAGAGATAATATGAATGATTAAATCTCAATTTTATATAGTGTCTTATTTATTTTTTTACCAGCATCATCTGTCTATTAAATTTCACAGCTGCCATGTCCTTTCTTAATCTATTCAACTGCCTTTCTGTGCTTTATAACCTGTAAATTCAAGTTTCTTTTCTTCTTTACCATCTTCAGCTCCATTCTGGTTGTAATCACCTCAGACTTAGACATGTCAGCAGCTTCCTAGCTGGGCTCAACACATCTCCTGTTGCATTACTATCCAGCAACTCATTCCCCACAGTGTACTGACGTAGTACTTTAAGTAGAAGTGTAATCATATTCATACATATGTATGAGCTCTATGTATGAGCCAAAACCAGAGAAAAACAAACAGAAGTTTATTAACATTTATGTCAAGAACGTACACATGGGGGGGGGGCGCCTGGGTGGCTCAGTGGGTTGAGCTGCTGCCTTCGGCTCAGGTCATGATCTCGGGGTCCTGGGATCGAGTCCCGCTTCGGGCTCTCTGCTCGGTGGGGAGCCTGCTTCCCTCTCTCTCTCTCTGCCTGCCTCTCTGTTTGCTGTGATCTCTCTCTGTCAAATGAATAGGTGGAATCTTTAAAAAGAAAAAGAAAAAAAAAGAATGTACACATGGGAGCATCCAATGAGGAGTACCCCAGAAGCGTGTTTCAAATGTAGGCTTAGGGATAAGGGTAGGAGAAATGGGAATGGTCATAAAAAGGTACAAACTTCCAGTTATAAAATAAATAAGTCCTGGGATATAATGTACAGTCTGATGGCTATAGTTAAAATTACTATATTGTATATTTGAAAGTTGGCTAAAAAAGTGAATCTTAAAAGTTCCCAAATAAGAAAAAAATGTAGCTATATGTGGTGGTGGATGTTAACTAGACTTCCTGTGATCATTTTGCAATATATACAAATGTCAAATTATTATGCTGTGCATCTGAAACTAACGTAAGTAACATATGTCCATTATATTTCAATTTAAAAAAAAAAGAACTTGGACTCATTTACCATCTTAGGCTAAGACAAAAGAAAAGAGGTTTTAGGCTTCTGGGGGAGAAGAAGATGACCAGAAAAAGTATAATGAACAAAGTATAGCAAGGTTTGTATGCAGACTTTTTTTTTTTTTTTTTTTTTTTTTTTTTTTTTGAGAGAGAAAGAGAGAGAGAGACCATGTCAGTGGGGTAAGGGACAGAGAGAATCTCAAACAGGCATCACGCCCAACTTGGGGCACAGTCTCATGACCGTGAGATCAGGACCCTGAGACCATGACCTGAGCTGAAATCAAGAGATGGAAGCTGAATCACTCAGTTGCCCGCCCCCCCCGCAGATTAAAGTAGTCTAGACTTTTCCATTGATAAGAGGTATTCAGTGTCCTCTTCCAGGCATAGGAGAGGGAAACACTTTTTACAAATGGAAGTTTCCTTTATAAATGTAAATTTCCTTTATGAATTTTTAGATCTTCTCTTACATCTTCAGGTCCTCATTGACTTTTCGTTTTTTCTTTCTTTAAAGATTTTATTTATTTGTTTGACAGACAGAGATCACAAGTAGGCAGAGAGGCAGGCAGAGAGGGAGAGAGGGAAGCAGGCTCCCTGGTGAGCAGAGAGCCTGATGTGGGGCTCGATCTCAGGACCCTGAGATCATGACCTGAGCTGAAGACAGAGGCTTTAACCCAGTGAGCCACCCAGGCGCCTTCCTCAATGACTTTTAGATCAAAATAATCCATATGTAGAAAACAAAAACAAAAACAAAACCCTCAAATAATATATATGCAAAAGGGGCATACTTTAGAGTGGTGTATTATGGTACCTTTCACATTACTTTTTACAGGGGCAACATTATATTTCTTTGTGCTATCATTTGGTTCATGTCTCTGTTACTAACTCACCTATAGACTCAGGCCAGGCCAGGATAGGAAACATGTTGTGTTTAGTCTCTATCACATGACTAGTGGATTGCAGAGTACCTCCCTAAATTCAACAAATATATTTATTGGATTATTTTGACTATTATTTCTTATAGTGTAGGATAGAAGTAGTTTATAGTATCTAGGATTATGTTATGATAGCCCAAGAAAAAAAAGGAAATATCATGTGTAGATATTTATTCCTTGTCATAGAATTGTTACTGACTGCTCTATCACAGCCGCTAACAGCCGCTAACTTGGGAAATGAATGAGTAAGCCCTGGCGCGTTGCCATGGCCAACTGCTCCCTCCCGGTGAATCCTGAGAAGACTGGACAAATCAAAAACATAGGTCCTGGCTCAGTTTGCTGAACAAAGTCCAGATAAACTCATTGCAAGAGAAGCCAGTAACTCAGGAGATGAAGGTTTGGAAAAGAGAAAAGGATTGATTTATTTTGGGTGTCATTGGCCAAGAGACATGACAGCTTGGAGCCTGAATGACTGACCTCTCCTCTAGCAAGATGGACACCTAGAGTTTGAGAGAGTGGCTTAGCCTGTATGCAAGAGAGCAAGCAAAAAGTATGTGATCATGGGTGGGGCTCAGTGTGTGTTCAGCACGTGATCAGAGGGAAGGAGATTTGTCATGGGTGATCTTCTAGGCATTCCATTGTCATCAGGGCTTTTCTGGCCTGGAGATTGGAATGCTCCAGTCATTGCAAAATGGCTTCAATACCTCAAGAAGGGGCAACAAAAAATAAGTGCAATGGGTTTTAGTTAAAGCCTGAAATGAGTGGTCTAATCTATATCTGGTTTTAACTGTTGGGGTCTATAGTTGAGCAAGAAGCTCTTGGACAGAGTATTTGTAACTTTTTCTTAGAGTCTGATTTCTGTTTTTTTATATCAAACTTTCTCTTAAATTATGTCTCTCAGTAAAGAGAGTCTACCTTTGTATATAACCTCTCTTTCTTCCTTCTTTCACATCCCCCTGTGTTCTTTCACCTTCAAAAGATCTCTTTTAATACTGAATCCTAAACTAATCTGATTCCATACCCAGAAAGTCTGAATTTTGGTAAACTCCAAGGGCTTCAAACCAGAGCTAAGGGAAACACTGATTTACATGAATGGATGAAGTCTTTACCATCTCAAATTCCTGTTATAATTAGTTTCAGAAGAACAGATCCATGTTATGTCTATTTCTATTCCTTTCCTCATCTGTGACAGGGGAATGAATCATTAGAATTTTAATGTCAGCATTACTTGCCAGCAGTGGTCTGTTGTTATGCTTTAACTACTTAAATACTCTGAATTCTGACTGCCTAATCCATTCTACCTTTTATTGTAAGAGAACAGGAATGGGCTGCTAATCAAACAAGAGAGCATGGAAAAGGTCGAATGAGTGCAAAATCATCTGTCTATCATTAAATGGTGACAGAATTAGAAGGCTTGCTTTTGTGACTAAGATTGAAATTGGAACATAAAATGTCACCACATGAATCCTCTAGATTGACAACCAATATGGTTGAAGTAGGAATGGTGAAGAATTAATTATTTTTAAACAATTTTGTTGCATATGAAAATTCTGAAAGGACAAGTTCCTTAGCCACAGGCTACAGTTCCAATAATAATACAATGGTTCAAGTAATGTGGGGTGATAGGGTGTTGTTTGAAACTCATCTAAATACAATTTTTTTTGACTAAACATTTAAAAAGAAGCCAAGTCCTATTCTTAAAATAACCCATAAGTTTCACTACTAAGATAGTATCTCCTTTTAATTTCATCTTGTGCTTTTATTTTTTAAGTTCAAAAATGATGGTTTTGAGTTTGTAATTTGGAGGTGTTATTTTTAGCAATGAATTTGTCTCTATTTCATTTATTGTTTGGCTACATTTTAATCCTTATATTCATTTTCTTTTTCCAAGAAAGTCTGCCAAGTAACATTCCTTCAAATTCCTAATTTACTGTGTATTTAAATAGACTTTCAAATAAATCATTCTGCAAGGTGCCATTTCCTTTCTGTGTATTAGCTCACATTTGCTTTTAATTTCTTCCTCATTATTTAAAAAAATCACAACAATAGGTATCTGCCATCATCCCAGGACTGAAGCTAAGTATCAGCCTTCAAGTTAGATTTTTAAAGAAGATACCCAACTTATTTGTGGACATTCAGAATGCTTCCTTTTCCTTCTACTGTCTCCTGCAGATTTGTTTTGCCTGCTGCATCTCATTTCAGATGCCTCAGCGTAGAAGAAAATGAGAGGAGATAAAACTGAGACAGGAACTAAAGGGATTCTGTGAAAAACTGCTTTTTGCTTTTCCTGCTTCTATACTTGCTAGGACTTTTACCCCCCACCTTTACACAGGCCTTAGAACAGATCATGTATGTCCTCCTTGTAAAGGTCAAAGATTTAATGATTTCTTTGGAGTTTTCAAGCACAACAGAGAAACATCTAAGGAGTGCCTGGGCAAGGTCATCATCAACATTTTCCAAGACCACTGGCTCATCAAAACCCTTGTCTCAGGGCCCAAGTGTCTTATGGAAGACACCTAAACACTCATCTTTGTTCCTGGATTACTGAGAAGACATGTGCATCAGACCACCATCCTCAATAAAAACCCAAGGCCCCACGCAAAGATGAGACTCATTCTTCGTTCCTTTCTGAGTCTTCTGGATGCTCTGTCCATATCTGCATTCTCCATACATCTGTAATGAGCTCTGCTCCACTTCCCCTCACCTTGTGCTTGATTTCTATCCCATGTGAATGCAAGGACTCTCTTGACTGGTTCTGCAGGAGCCACAGGGTCCTCATACCCAGCCAACCTGCATCCAACCTGCAAGAGTGTGTTCAGTCCAATGACTACACGAGGTTTGTGGTGTTGGCTGTATTGTTCAGTCTCTCTTGCCCCCTTTATCTTCCGAAGTGTGGATCTTTGGCAATTAAATATACTTATTCCTTTGCCAAGTGTTGAGGCCTCTACAGGGTCACCTTAAGGGTTCTTTGTTTTATATGGATAACAACTCTAGAGCACTCACCATTTATCGTGAGTTGGATTCCTTGGCCCAGCAATTGCTTTGGTTGTAGCAGGCTCAGAAAAGTTTCTTGATCATTGGTGTTATAACCATGCATTCTGTAACAGCAATAGAAATCTTGGAAGTTCAGAAGCAGCTGTGGACAGAATGCAAGATAAATTATTGTTACATGACAAAAGTAAAGAGCTAAATTAGCTGACCCAGAAAAAAACCCGAACACCATGCTAACGGATATAACTTTATATTTCATGGAAGTTGAGAGGCAGACAACAAAATCTTATGTGCAAACTAAATAGAAAAATAGAGAAGGCCCAGAAAATAGAAGTCATTATTACAGTATATGATTTATAGATCTGCCAGAGGGGACTCTAAGAATCCTGATTTCAGTGAAATTATTTGAAAAATCTATTCAGAGATGTGCAGTGTAGAGAACAAGGGAAGAGTGGAATAAAATTGATAGAATCCTTCACCTTCGTATGCTCAACACATGACTTAAAGGCTCAGTAAAAGTGCAGTTGACAGTATTTTAAGTCCATGATATATAAGGAAGCTGTGTCATTGTCATGAATCCCCATTAAATCCGACTAAAATTGGCAGTTGGATTAGGCAAGTTCAGTTTGTCCAATATTTATGCATATTGATTATAATACTGTTTTTGTTTTTGTCATTACAGAGGGGAAAAACAATCAAACTTGGAGAGTACCCTGGATCTAGGATTTTGTATTTATAAATCCAATTGTCTTTTCATTATGCTCTCTCTACATTGCTTTAGTCTTATTTAAAAAAAAATATTTTTTTTATTTATTTGACAGAGAGAGATCACAAGTAGGCAGAGAGGCAGGCAGAGAGGGGGGAAGCAGGCTCCCTGCTGAGTAGAGACAACTGCCCCCCATGCAGGGCTCAATCCCAGTACCCTGGGATCATGACCTGAGCCAAAGGCAGAGGCTTTAACCCACCGAGCTACCCAGGTGCCCCTACATTGTTTTAGTCTTGAACTGAAAAAGGAATGGGTCAAATAAAGGAATGTTTTGTGGGTGTGAGAAATACATATAAAAGTAAATAATGAAAATCATAATAGGACATGGTGATATATGTGATATGGTGATACACTGTGGCTCAGGGCACTGGGTGACTCAGCTAAGTGGTCAACTCTTGATTTTGGCTCAGGTTATGATCTTAAGGTCCTGAAGTCTCCTCACTCAGCTGCTTAAGCATTATCTCTCTTCCTCTTGCTCTGCCCCTCCCTCCACTCATTCTTTCCCTCTCTCTCTCTCAAATAAATAAATAAATGCATTTTTAGGGAAAAAGGGAAAGAACATGGCTCAAATGTAATAGCATATCACAAGATCTCTGATCATTACAAAAACCTGACATAGTGTGCTTTTTCAGCCTTGCTGAATCCGAAACATGAGTAAGTACATCATTTGAGGCTGCCCATGGTTGGGGGAGAATCCAAGGTCAATTTTTTTTTTTTTCATTTGTAGCTCTTTAGTAATATTATATTCATTTTCCCCCTCTAAGATTAATATAAGAACAAGAAGTGATCACAAAAATAAACTATTTCCGGGGTCTTTGAACTTTTAAAGGGCTCTTAGGGATAGCTGAATAAACAGTCCATGAAAATAATTGAGGTCCTTACTTTGTTTCAAACCCTGCACTCGGTGAGGAAGTGGACTACAAATAAACCATAAGACTCAGTTCAAACTCTTCAGCAATAGACAATCTTGCTTGAGAGAGAAAATCTGAAGGAATGCAGAGGAACAACTCAGGATTGGGGGAATCCACCCTAATGTGTTTAGAATATATTTGATCATCATTAAATGTTGCATAAGATTCCTTCCTTCCTTCCTTCCTTGGAGGAGTGGAGACATGACTGGAATGAGGACATTGATTCATGTTTCCTTTCATGTTTCCCTCTTAAATGTTAGAATATGGGAAATGAGAATGGAAGGAAGGAGAGGTGACAGAGGTGTGACCTTTTGCTAATTGCTCTTTAACTCAATTGCACTTAATGTAGAAATACAAAGAATGTAGAAATACAAATACAGATATAGATCAGAAAAAATAATCTTCCCTTACTCTTCTGAATTCCTAGCTAAGATCTTTGTAATAAAAGATTAACAAAAGAAAGAAAAATTTATTAACAAGTATACCTCATATATACATGGGAGATATCCACAAAAAATAGAAAAAGAATAATTCTGAGGTGGCTTAGAACTCAGGCTTAAATACCATCTTTATCTAAATACACACACTCGGGACGCCTGGGTGGCTCAGCTGGTTAAGCAGCTGCCTTCGGCTCAGGTCATGATCCTGGGATCGAGTCCCACATCGGGCTCCTTTCTCAGCAGGGAGCCTGCTTCTCCCTCTGCCTCTGCCTGCCATTCTGTCTGCCTGTGCTCGCTCTCTCTCTCTCTCTGATAAATAAATAAAATCTTAAAAAAAATAAATAAATACACACACTCACACACACACACACACAGACACACACACACAAAAGACAATTGTGTGTTGGGGAGAGAGGCCAGATATGGAGAGGTTATGAGGAAAAGCACAGTAAAAGAGGATAAAGTTTGTTAGGGAGATAAAAGTGGGGCCTTCTTCAATGATAAGATTCTTCTGTGATTTAAAGTCATCCTTCCCTTCAAGGCTCCTCAAAAACTTAAAAATAGAGCTACCCTATGACCCAGGATTTATACTACTAGATATACACCCAAAGGATACTAAAATACTGATTTGAAGAAGGACATGCATCCTGATGTTGTAGCAGAATTATCAACAATAGTCAAATTATGGAAAGAGCTCAAATGTCCATGGAAAGATGAATGGATAAAGAAGATGAATGGGTATTACCCAGCCATCAAAAGAATGAAATCTTGTCATTTGCAATGACATGAATGGAGCTAGAGTATATTACATTAAGAAAAAATAACTTAAAGACCAATGCCATATGATTTCACTCATATGTGGAATTTAAGAAACAAAGCATATGAACATAAGGAAAGGTGGAAAAAATAAAAGGAAAGTAAACCATAATAGATTCTTAACTAAGGAGAACAAACTGAAGGTTGATGGAGGGAAAGTGGTGGCAGACGGGCTAAATGGGTGATGGATATGAAGAAGGCACTTGTGTTGAGCACGGGGTGTTATATATAAGTGATGAATCACTGAATTCTACTCCTGAAACCAGTATTACTTTATGGTAGCTAACTAGAATTAAAAAAAAAAAAAAAAAAAAAGCCATCCTTCTCTTCTTGGTATATAGCTGAAGACACCCTTACAAATGGAGATTTCCTTTACAACTGTAAATTCCCTTTCAAAAGGGTAACTTCTACTTGTCTCCAGAGCTTCCCTTGTGTCTGCTGTTTCTCAATGTAATCAGCTCAAAAACAAACTTATGTCAAGGAGACATATTTGGGGTTGGTATAGTCTGTTACCATTCATAGAATATAATTAATGATTAATATAATATAATATAATCAATATTAATTAATTATATAATTATAGTATAATGTTAATATACTATAATTATATAATTAACTTATATTATATTAAGAATATAGAATATAATTAATAATTAATATAATATAATCAATATTAATTAATTATATAATTATAGTATAATGTTAATATACTATAATTATATAATTAACTTATATTATATCAGCATTATAATATAATTATATAATTAACTAATATTAATTATATAATATAATATTAATTAATATTAATAATATAATATAATATAATTAATGATTAAAAAAGAATATAAGAATAATTATGTAGATGAGTAAAATCTAGAAGAAAGTTTAAATTGCTCCATGTATCTTAATTTTCTTAATTTTACATATTTTTCAGAATACTCAGAAAAATTGTAAAAGGGTGTTAGGCACTTAACTAATGCAAGTACTTTTCCTCCTCCATTTTATGTTTATACTATAATCAACTTTTTAAAGGATGTATGTTTATTTTTGTTAAGTAGAGTCCCTCAAATTATATGAATTTCAGGCCCTGTAATACTTCTATCGACCTCTGATAAATAATTAGTAATAACAATTTTAAAGATACATTTGGTTAAATAAACATGAACTCTTACAATTGTATTTTTGGCATAGTTTCCTATCAAGCTTGTGATAATGATCTTATAGGTATTAATTGGCTTATATATGACAAAAGAGGCCACTGAAGGAGCAAGAATGTTAGTTGCTAGGAACATGAGATAAATAGAAAAAAAATAAAAATGGCAGTGTTATAAATATCACATGGGGAATAAGCATATATGTGAAACTTGTCACATATTACACAAAAAAAGTCAGTATAGGAAAAATACATTGATATCTATAAAACATAACTTTTATACATCTTATTTGAAAAAACTGACTTTCATATTTTTATAAAGGTTCATCAATACTCAAAGGTCAGTGCCTTTTGAAATAGCTCAGCAGATATGTCTATAGAAATTCTCTCATATTCGTAATAGTTTTTCAATAGACTATTTCAGCAATAAAACATTCTGGAAGAATTGGTCAATAATTATTTTTCCCTAGATAGAACATGGAAGCAGTGTGTACATTTTAATATATTGGTAAGCATATCAGACTTTAAAATGAGACCAATATAATATCAAGGTATGTATCTTAATAATTTGCATTTCCAAATACTGTGGTTTTTTATTAACATGATGTCTGGAAAAATGAATCAACATCTATAGAAATGATTCTCTTACCTGGCAATGCCTCCCTATACTATGTCTTTTATTCTTAAAATTCCATTTCCTGAAATATAGCACCCTAATTAAACAAACCTCTTTAGCCCTCTCTTCTCTGAAATCTTATATTATTGTTTTGCATATACTATTTATAAATTATTACATGTTGGTATCTAAGTTCTTCAGCTTTTTTCATGTCTAATCTCTTCAGTTAGTTTTTAATTTCCATTAAGACAGGACCTGTGTCTTTTGACTTCTTGGTACTGCTCACAGTAATATGTAAGTAATTAAGATTTAATGTAATTGAGTTTAATTTAATTTGATGTAGATTTCAATTTTTTTTCCTGATTAGATGGTGTGAGATTTTTATCCATTTAAAATATTGCAATTATTATTAATTTCAGCCCTTTTCACTTATCCAAAGGATGAGCTTAGACTTAAAGTTATACTTTGTAATCTTGAGACACATCTCCTATATGCTTCATCTAATCACTTTTTTAATCAACTTCTATAAATTCCAACCATAAAATATAACATGCAATTGTTTTAGCTCAGATTTACTATAAAACCTTGTTCAATAAGACACTGTGTATTTATATATTCGTGAAAAACAAGAAAAAAAACTAGACATAGGAGAAAGGACATATTAATAAATTTTTAAATACATCATTCAAGGAAGAGATGATAAAGATGATAATGTATCATGTCAGATTTTGGCCCTGAATTGGGGGATAAACTCTGGATGGGGCAGGGGAATCTGATTCCTGGTCTCCTGCCCCTTCCCTCTTCCTTTCAAAATTTGACCACTCTCTTCAAACTTTATGTATATATTTAAAGTTTACGTAACGAGTCAAAATTCAATTGCCTAAAAACATGAAGCAGTTTTATTTTTCTTCTATCATTGCTTTTAACTGTGCTATAACAAATCTCTACTTCTGGTCCTTAAGCAATATCTGAGAGAGATTCCCTAATTCCAGTCAATCCCACTTATTAAAGCCAGTCCAGTTAGGAAATCAGGCCTCAGACTCCATTTAGATCTCCTCTCCTCTCGACCCCTTTCCTCAGAACAAGCTGGATTACTGGCTCTAGGACCTGATGGCAGCACTGAGAAATGTAGACGGCCTCCAGGATATACCCTCCACCATTCTCTTCCAGGTGCAAGATATTAAGCTTAGGGAACAAGACCTATCTTATTATTTCAGTGGGAAATGATGAGAACCCCTTCTGTTGAACATAGAGCTTCTCAAGATAGGCAACAGTTGGTTGAATAGTGACCTCAAAAAGATGTATCCAAGCCCTAACCCCTGATACCTGTGAATGTGACCATATTTGGAAATAAAGTCTTTGCAGATGTAATTAATTTAAGGATCTCAAGATGAGATTCTCCTACATTTGTAGTTGTCTTTAGATCCAATGATGAGTGTCCTGATGAAAGAAAGAAATGGAAAAAACACAGAAACACACAGAGAGGAAGGCCATATGAAGGTAGAGACAGAGGTTGTAGTTTTCTATCTGCAAACCAAAGAACGTTAAGACTTGCTGACAGCCACCAGGAATGAATCCTCCCCCAGATCTTTGTGAAGAAACCAACACTTCAGACACCTTGATTTTGGGCTTTTGGACTCCAGAACTGTGTGGTAATAATTTCTGTTGGTGTGAGCCACCTCATTTGTGGCGATTTGTTATGACAGCCTTAGGGAACAAATACAGACTTATTCTTGATGACTCTCTGGCAGACATCCAATATTTGCTCTATGGGGTTGCATATGTAAGTTATTAAGAGAATGCTAGGGAATCTCCCCATTCTAATCTTTCTGATTTGAAATGTGAGCCTTAATTAAACTCAACTTTCCTTCCTCCTCTTAACTCTTGTAGCAAACAGTCTATCCAAAACTTTGTGTTGCTGTCATCCTTTTGCCTTCGAGGTCAGTCATCATATATAGTACACTGGCAAGATTCCCCTGAACTCGGAGAAGTCTGCATCTTCTTAATGTGCCAAATAGCGAAGATAGGTCACTCTACTCCTGCTCCCTTATTTCTAATTTCCATGTCCTGCCACTACCTAAATGATAACTGACTTAGGGAATGCTATATCAGTCTCCCTTTCTTGCAGGAAAACTATAAGAATATCACATGGTCTCAAATTCTTTGAGGAGCCACACTCTCTTCCCTGTGGGAAAAGAGGTTGATAATTTTTCTCAAAGAGCTTACAGTTTCTGCAAGAACCAGAACCTAGTATCTTTTTGTTTTGCTTCTAGATTGAAAAAGATAGTGGCATAGTAGCTGGTGGCAAAGTCAAGTCTGGTTTTTCAACACTGTCATTAGTTCAGGAGTGAAGGTGAGGGCTGTGTTTGCCCTCAGTTGGTGACCAGATCTTCAAAAATGTTGAGTAGTCAGTGCCTCTTTGTCTTCAACTTTGGACACCGATCACTGATTCTTGGGCATTGAGAGACATTTCACCTGATGACCAGTTACATGTGCTTTCTATGGAATCTCTCCATTTGCTGTGGTCAAGTTCGAGGGTCAATTAGCAAGATTTAATTTTCTATTCACTTAATGTTCAATTCCCTCTTCAATTTACTTTTTTTCATGTGTGAATACCCCATGTGATTTGGAAATCATGTGGGACAAAGGACAATTGAATCACTATAAAGGCAAATAGCAGGTATTTCTTACTCATAGGATTTTAGGACCTAGAAAGGAAAGTAAATGTGTAGAGTAGTCATTGTGAATGGGGGACTGTGACCAACTTAAGGATTTCAATATCAGGGTGCCTGGGTGGCTCAGTGGGTTAAAGCCTCTGCCTTGGGCTCAAGTCATGATCCCAGGGTCCTGGGATCGAGTCCCACATCGGGCTCTCTGCTCAGTGGGGAGCCTCCTTCCTCCTCTCTCTCTGCCTGCCTCTCTGCCTACTGGTGATCTCTGTCTGTCAAATAAATAAATAAAATCTTAAAAAATAAAATTTCAATATCTACCTGAGGTATTGACATCATTTGCCAAATTAATTTTAGCAGGTCTTCTTGAAGCCACTTATTAACCCTTGCAGGATGGCCTTTAATGTTCATTTCATATTTAACTTTCCATGCATCTGTTCTCCATACTATTTAGACAATACTTGAGGCCTTTTTTTCATAGTGATTGGAAGTGAGTGTTATTTGCTTCTTTAGTAAGAAAGGACCAGAATTTTTATATATTCGATTGTCTTTTATCCCATATGATTTTGAAATAGGGCATTCACACATGAAAAAAAAAGTTCAGATTTATTTGAATAAAAATTCAAGTCTGTTTTTATATAGAGATATATAAGTAGGTTTCTTTGCCTAATTTCAAGGAGACTTTTTTTTTTCAGAAATACAAATTACTGTGTATATTGAGGGATTATTGCACTTTATTTTGTTTAGAATTTTAGCCAGCATTATCGAGTATCAGCCACTGTTCCAGAAAAATCATTTTACTAATAGCAAGTTGTTCATAGAATTTGAGTCCTCAGTGCTTCACACCTGAATCAGACAACATTTGTAGTTTCATATTTATGTGATTATACAGATGGAGACCAGCACCTATTTCATGAAATCTTCTTGTGGAGTTGTGCTTAGGAATATACATCCTGAATTCATATTTTTTTCCCCAGTAAGTTGCTTTCTTATTATTTATAATTAAATTGAAGATAGGCACTATATATATTTTAAAAGCTTTGTATAGGTAGATCTTCGTATCTATGATCTTCATTTCTGGGTGTTAAAGTGTGTATTATAAAATATTGCTATAAAAAGGCCAACTTGGTTGGATAGCACTGATCTATGCTCACTCCCAGAGATCTATGAAATCCCAAAGGTCATCGAAATTCCAGAGTACATATGTATGTACATACATGGATCTTCATTTACATGTATATATCTGCTATACCCTCTACCATGCCATTTTCCCCAGACTATGGTATTTTTTTTTTTCTGAGCACCAAGAGCCTAAAATAATTTAGTCTGACTTGTAGCATGGTGGAAATTTCAACCTGACACCAATGGCCAGAGGAATCTATTAATTTGATGGCCTCCTGACCAGATATAATTTTAATTCTAGATTTAATGTAGAAAAGTACAGGTTCCTAAATATTGTCTATGGTTATTTTTAGGTATATACAAAATTATTTTTTACTATAATTAAAATATTTATGAGACTGAGGAGATTTTAAAATTCAAACTAATAAATTGGATAAACTCAGTGTTAACATGGCATTTTCAGGATTATAAAGAAAATACATCATTTAATTTTCAAATGTTTTATTTTTCTAACAAATCTCTAATTAGTGAGCACATGCTGAAAAGGTGAAAATATTAATGAGATATTCATAGATGTTTCATAGAATGAGGTCAAATATTATCTGATATATATATATACACACGCACACACACATAAGCACACTTGTGCATATGTTATAGAGAAAATTCTCATTATGCAAGATAATGAGGTGTCACTTGTCATAAAATTTTCCCAAAGAGATTATAGAAGGCATAAAATCACAGGAAGCCAATTATCTGATCTTTCCCCTTTTAATTATTTATCCCTTTTGTCTGTAGACGACTTTTCCTATTTGCTCATTTCTAAAAATCCCTTTAATAAAAACTGAAAAATAAGAAAGGGAGACAGCAATTTTTACTAATAATTTAAACTAAAAGTTTGCTTATTTTACAAATATGTTGTGGGCATCAAATATATTCAAGAGGCGGTTTAGATGTTGTGAGGAAGAGAAAGTGTAAGATAGGATTATACTTGTCATTTCTCCCCATTATTCTGCAATTATAGAAACTGTTAATTTATATTTTCTTAAAAAATTTACATTTTTCACTTACATTTGGTGAGTTGGGCAGCAAAAATAGAGTGCTTTTTAGAGTAGGCATTTCTGTATCTACTTTCTCCCTATGTTGTTTTATTTTGTTTTCTCCTAGTTTTTTTGTTTTTATTTGTTTTCTCCATAGAGTTATATAGCTTTATAGTTTTAGATATATTGCATATCTAAATTTGGAGATTGAAATAAAACTCAGGTTGACACTATAGGTGAGCAAGAATACATTCCAGAAGGAATACCTTTATATAGTTGTTCATAAATGTTTCTATTTTGGACTATAATTATTAAGGGATCCACTAACAGAAGTTAGTTTGGCCAAGGATGTAACCACAGTGTTATATAACACAGAAATTATTCCTCAAGGTAGTAACCTGACTTAAAGGAACAACTAACTGCCTTGTCCCTGAGGGGTGCTTAGCCTAAAGTTCGTGGCTGAAATTGTATGCAATATTTTAAGCCTGTGGGAGGGGTGTGTGTGTGTGTGTGTGTGTGTGTGTGTGTGTGTGTGTGTTTGGAGGGGAATAGGACCTATTAGGTATCAAATTCTAAAATCGGATGGCCGATGACTCCCAAAACCTTTAGTTCCCCTAAAACCTCAGCTTTCTGTCTCTATATAATTCCACAGGAAAAAATTTAATTTCTCGTTCATTTTAAATGTTTCACTGAATAAATGACTTATCCTGCCCTTTAACTGATGGAGGCAATACATTACTTTGGTGATTAAAATCCACTAACACTATTGGCTTTGACGGGCTCTGCTCAAATACAGACTAGTCCTACTTCATTTCCAAGCCATTCAACACCATCCCAGTGACATTCCTGAAAGCTGTACATTTCATTTGTGCATTCAAATGATTTAATTTAGTAAGCTTAAAAAGCTTATCTCCAATCAAAGATAACATGACATTTATATGACTCTAGGGTGTGTGATAGAACTGGATTCTTCCTGCTTCAGTTTCAGCCCAGACTATTTTGATTATATCAAATACCAAAGTGAGTGTGAGAAATATCTACCCATGGAGATTTTGGAAGAAACTGATTAAGAACCTACTCTTTTCCTTTTTGAACACCTTCGCATACTTAGAAAATATACAAGAGGATTATGGCCTCAAGAGGGGATTTGGGAAAGGGATTAGTAAAGAGACTTCTTTGGAGAGAGCTGTTAGCCTGTTGACTCTTCCATTCTCTTTTGACTGAAAGAAATCAATCCCAAGCTTAAAGAGGGTGAGCTTCTACGCTT
Organism: Mustela nivalis; assembly: GCF_964662115.1. NCBI lineage: Eukaryota > Metazoa > Chordata > Mammalia > Carnivora > Mustelidae > Mustela > Mustela nivalis. The sequence continues at coordinate 17,604,043 of NC_139023.1, read as the reverse complement.
GCCATTGAAGACCTTTGTAATACTCAGGAAAGTTTGATTACTGGTACCTGATCACCACAAAGGAAGATAAAGCAGAATGTGTTCTGAGGTCTTTCCTGACCAGGAAATCCAGAGGAAGACAGAAGATCTGACTAACTCATTGGTGGCTGCATTGGGATTGGCCCACCCTCTCCAGGCTCCTCAAGGAAAGAGGGGTGTGAGATTTTCTGGGGAACCAAGTGTGGGCTGTGCTGTGAGGGTTTGGTTTGTTTTAATTTGGCTTTAGTCTTTGGCAAGGGGGCTTGTCTACTAGGGATCTCAGGAGGGATGAGGGCTAGAAGTGTCCTCACCATGCTCTGGGCTTGAGAGGATTCACAAGAGTTCATACATAGTAGAGACAGATCAACCAAGGACAAGGGAATTTCAGGCAAGAGGCCCAGCCGAGAACCATCCCCACCCTCAAATCAAGATCACAAGAGTCGGATTTAATCGTTTGCGGGGGGCAACAAGGGTATTTAGGTTCATCTAGGTACTCTGCCCACGGAGCACAAAGCCTCCCACAGAAGTAAATCTGGCAAGGAGCCAAGGAGCTGCTTGCAAATAAAAGAAGAGAAGAGCCAGTAGTTGATAACGGAAGCACCAACCACCACCCCAGTCCACTTTCCTTGAGCTTCTAGTTGAGGGGAAGGAAGAGATTTCAAGCTACCTCAAGATTGGAATGTTTTGAATATCTTATAGCAGATATTCTAATTACTGAACTGAAATGCTCTTTGCAATTAAAGCAATCATATTGTGGTCTATCCTTTAAGAATGTGCAAAAAACCTCAGGGTCTGTCCGAGCTTCCATCCAGGGCTACGCAAAGATGCTCTATATTGAAGAAAGTCTAAAGGGGTGGTGGGAGAGCAAAACAAGTCGGTTTACTCCTGTCTCAGTCCTGCTTGCTCATCGTACAAGTGAGGCTGCTTAAACAGAATCCAAGCAATAGGATTCACATTGAAAGCTGATTCATTTTTGCAAAGCAACATACTTTTTTTTTTTTTTTAACAGTGCCATAGATGAATAGAATCTAATAGTACTTAGTTTTCAATGGAAACATTTTAGTTTCCATCATTTCCACTATTAAAAAGATTAAACCATGCATGTTTATTATTTCATGTGTATGCCGTACTATTTCAAGTGTGGCACAGTTCATTTTGAAACTTAGGGATTCGCAGAAGAACTTGGGTCCCACTTGTATTCCTTAGATTTTGTCATCCAGGGTCAACACATTGCTGCGTCCCCTACATCTCCTATTGGAGATGAGAAAACTGGGTTTTAGAGACAGACTGTCTGGGAGTCACAATGTGAAATTGCCTTCTAACTGAATTCAACTAAATCACATTTAATACTAGATTTTAGTGACTTTCTCCCTACTGTTTATCAGCTCTCTCAACTCCCAAATGACTCTTTAATTAATTGTTCCCCCGTTAGTGGCTCATTTTCTGTCAGGTCCCTTTCCTTAGAGCACTGTTTTACCCGTATGGCAGAAGGACTGCCTGCAATTCTGCTGTTATTAAGTGTGGCCCGGTATCATTTAAGTACGTCGCCTTCATGATGGTGACATCACTCAGGTACTTGGCCTACAAGGAACTAGCACAATTTCACTTATTTCATTTTAATGGGTCCCCTTGGCTTTGAGGCTATAAACTAAAATACCATTGCAGTCTCCTTCAGCAATCTCAAACTTAATTATTCCACTCCAGGAAGCTGTCTGATGGCCCTGTAGAGACCTGCTTTTGCACTAAAATGCAATCCCTTATTGTGTGACAAAATTACCTTTGTTTCATATTCTTTTTAAAATTTATTTATAAACAGCATGAAAAAAGCATTTGCCAGCACAACTTAATAGGTGATTACCACAAATCTGATTCAACAATTTAGACTGGACATTTTTTAGGGTTTTCTTTTATTCTTTCCTGTGTAATCATGACTTCTTAAATACTATTCCAAGCACTGGGCATTGTGGGTAATGTGATGTAAATTGCCAGAATAGCTGACTCAAGGCTTCTTCCCTACTAAGTTTTGATGTATTTATTGAGTTTCATAGCTTAGATGACACATCTTATATGCTCATCTCTACCAATATCTTTTGCTGCTTTGAGCAAATTCAGTTTTCTAAACTAAAATTTCTAAGTGATTTTGCAGAAAGAAGAGAGAGACACATTGCGAGGCAAAGAGCCAGCAATGCATAGTTACCTATGAAAATGACCAGTTACCTATGAAAATGATCAGTAACATATTTGATAAGCAATCAGAATACTCTTTTTTTAAAAAAAAAAAAAAAAAGGTTTTATTTGTTTATTTAACAGAGGAAGCAGGGGGAGTGGGAGAGGGAGAAGCAGTGTCTTCACTGAGCAGGGAGACCAATGAGGGACTCGATCCCAGGACCCAGGGATCATGACTGAGCCGAAGACAGACACTTCTGAGCCACCCAGGAGCCCCTGGAATTTTCATTTTTAATTTCAGAATATCTTTACAATTTGAATAATAACCAAAGAAAGTTCAACTCTGTGCATAGTCAAAAAGAAAGTTGAAGTGAGAACCAGAAACGCTGTAATATTATATACAAGGAAAGTATTTGGGCTTTATTCATTACTTTGGTCTACAAGAACTAGTAGGAAACTTATTTCTTGCTTCTGTCTCACACTTTTTAAAGACAAAGGGACAATCCTTGCATGTGCTATGTTTCCTCTCAGTAACATTTTCTTTCTCTTTCTAGTTTCTTGGACTTTGAAAGAAATGGTGGAGTAAGAGAGAAGAAAGTGAGAGAGACTGACATTATCCTTTATGTATGTGAGGAGTTTTAAATTTTGCTCTTTTCAACCAAATGCTCTCATCTGTGCAAGAAATTAAATGCATGAGAATTAATATGCTCAAGTCAATAGGTGAAGCAATAAAATATAACTGAAGAGAAAAGGACCCCATCATGCACACACACTATTCCCTATCGGATGGGATGTTTGCTTATCAGAACCAGAGCTTCCCGAGAAAAAAGAATTAGATTTTCTTCATTTGGAGTTTACAATCCTACTTCACTTAACAACTGTGGAATTGAGGGGTAAAAAAAAAAAAAAAAAACCCAGATGTGGAAACAGACAATACTTGGAAAAAGAGCCAGAATGAAGCTGAATTCTGTTTGTTTATTTTGGGTTTGGGAGAATGTGAAAAAAGAGATTGAATTTACACACACAAGGACCACAAACTCTTGTTTTTCCCTAAAACCCATTTTAGTTTGTCCTCTCTGAACAAACTGAACAATATTTAGTGAAGCTCTGTCTTAGTCCCAGTGACCACTTTTAAATTATAGGATGGTCAGGGGAGGATTGGTGAGCATATCAAAGATTGACGAGTCATTGTAGATAGAGCTGCCGGATGAAGGCTTCACATCTTCTGTCTCAAAATGAAAGGATCCCCATGAAATGAGTTACCATGCTTTGCAGGAACAGTGGCAGACATATAGGTTATTCATAGATGTACTTGATTCATTTTAGAGAAAAACAAAAACTAAGATTAAGATCACATAGAGAAATGCCAATTTAAATAGCCTTCCGAAGATCTAATTTCAAAAATTTTATTATCAAAAACATAAAACGCTATATATTGTTACCACATAACTGGAACATAGCATTCCTAGTCAAAAAGAACTAATAGGATAAAATGAGACAAATTATCCTAAGATAATTTTGAAAGTGGTTAGAAAGTGATATAAACCTACAGCTTTGGTACTCATTTTGATCATAATAAATTGCATTCTTTTACTTTCCCTTTAAAGATATTATTTTGTATATTAAACAAAATGAAGATTTTTTTAAAAGTGCCTCTCTATTATGAGAACTTATTTATTCAACAAGTACTAATTAATGATACTTAGTGCTATGTAACTAGATTTGTTTTGCTCTGGGTCCATCAAGTATAAGACTTTTAGGCAGGGTGGTTATCGATTTTGTGGCATTTGAGGCTCAATTTTGGGAGCCCTACATAAGAAATAAAGTACAAAATCACAAACACACAGGTCTCCCAGGACCTTGGGAGAGGTGTGGTCTAGTGAGAACCCTGAATTTGAAGCTACATTAGCTTCACAGTTAATCTTGTGGATCTGATCTCTTGTAATCTTATGAAAAGCACAGTGTTTTTATCCTTTGAATTGGAAACAAATTGCATCAACCTGAACAACAACAAGAACAAAAAAAACAAACAACCAAAACCAAAAACAATGAAAACTGCACTCTTTTTTGCCCTTCAATACGATGCTGACGAGATGTTCCTCAATTTTCCAGCATCAAATGGTGATGAATATGTCTTTCCTTATCGCCTTAGTAGCAGTATTAAAAGGACGAGTGTTGGACACAGTATGAGTGAAAATGTGAAGAGCGAGAGATCAAAGAACAGAAAGGGTTAAGAAGGCTCAGGAAGAACATGAGAGAGCCCAGAGGGAGGAAGAAGCCAGAGGACAATCAGGAGCTCAGTATGGCTCTTTCCCAGGTGGATTTCCTGGGGGAATGTCTAGTAATTTTCCTGGAGGAATGCCCAGAATGGCAGGGGGATGCCTGTAATGGCGGGATTGCCTGGGCTCAATGAAATTCTTAGTGATCCAGAGGTTCTTGCAGCCATGCAGGATCCAGAAGTTATGGTGGCCTTCCAGAATGTGGCCCAGAACCTAGTGAATACGTCAAAATATCAGAGCAACCCAAAGGTTATAAATCTCATCAGTAAATTGCCAGCCACATTTGGAGGTCAAGCATAGTGCCCCTCTGACAAATAAGACCCTCGCTGAAGGAAAAGCAAAAAAAACAAAAAAAGGACGAGCATTTGAGGGCTAATTGATCTAAATGATAGGTAATAGATGAATCTCACCATGTCAAGAAGTGTATTATGGAGATGCTGTTCAATGCAGGTGACTTAAGATCCCAATAATATTAAGAAATAGCCTGCACCCCAGACCTATTAGACCAGGAGTGAACCACAAAGCATCAAAACAGTGAACTGGGGGTGCCTGGGTGGCTCAGTTGGTTAAGCAACTGCCTTCGGCTCAGGTCATGATCCTGGAGTCCCAGGATCGAGCCCCACATCGGGCTTCCTGTTCGGCAGGGAGTCTGCTTCTCCCACTGACCTCTCTCCTCTCATGCTCTCTCTCTCTCTCAAATAAATAAATAAAATCTTCAACAAACAAACAAACAAACAAACAAGAAAACAGTGAGCTGGGCTAGTGAAACTGAGGTCCATCACAGCCATCCACATACTAAATGAAACAAATTTTCAGTAACACATTTATGAAGCACCTACCCACAGGCCATGCTTTATGCTTGGTAACATTGACATAACTTATTTCTGAATTACAAAAAACCTATGTAAATCATGAAGTAATTTGATTTTGATTTATTTACTCAACCAATCCAGAAACTGCTTCACTTTTATACTCTACCTACAACATATCCTGATGATTCATTTCCATTGCCGTTTAAACTAATCTCTAATGGATTTCAATTTTTCACAGATCGGGGAACTTGGTTAGCTCTGAGAAGGTGCACGGGGGCAGGGATTGCTCTGTGTGGTAAAGTTAGTGATCCCATGTTAGGATGTGAAAAGAATTAAAGTATAGAGAGACAAACAGATAATTTTGTTCATCATGCTTCCTTTGCTATGGATGGAAAGAGATTTCTTGCTGCATAATCTTAGGGAAGAGGTGGTTTCTGGCTTCCTGCTTCATAGGAGACAACCTTTCCCTAGACTTCACCTCACAGTCTCCAGAGAGAAGATGCCTTTATAGCATTTTGTGTTCCTGGTAGTTCAGGATACCGCTAATGACCATCATGTTAGACACAGGCTTTATTCATCAACAGTACAGGGGAAGAAAAGAATTTCCTTGACCTTATGAGTTCCTGGATGGGTCTTAAAATTAAATGGACAAAAGCAGGTCAAAGGAAAAAAAAGCATATGAATATATTTGATACAGATTTTATGTGACATAGAAGACTTCTTAAGAAAATGAAGACCTAAAAAACAGTTAGACCTGAGCATTTTGTGCTAGATTTGATGAGGAGTGCACCATTATGGAGAAATATTAAGTTAAGAAGTAAGGGGTAAATATAATAAACTGGAGGAAAACTTAGCTGGACCTGTTTGATAGGATTCTTCTTGGTGTCTCATTGTCTTTGTAGAGAAGGATGCTCCTTTCCTTCATGTATGGGCATCTCGATTGAGGATTTATGTCCTGTTTCAAGGGCAAAGTGTGAGAGGTGGTAGACGTCAGAGTGACCTTCCTGCTTCTGCTCTTCTCTTCAACTCCTTCAGCTTAAAATATTCAAAATTCTCACTTGGTTATTTTCTACCTCACAAGCTATTATTCCTCAGTCTGCTCTTGTCGGTTCCACTCTTTGTAATGTATACATACTGGGGTACAATCTCTACAAGATTCAGTCTTGAAGCTTTTATCCTGTCAATCGATCTCTGTCTCCAGTGGTCTCATCAGATCACATAGCTTTAAATGGCCTCAATATTGTGTAGACTCCGGAATTACAACTCCATCCTAAACTGCTTCCATGAAATCCAGGCATGAATGTCAATCCATCATAGATATCTGCACCTAGGTTTCTCAAATTAATGTATCAAAAATCAAGTTCTTGATTTCCTTTCTTAAAGTTACTTTCCTCCCTACAGTCCCCCAACTTAGTAAAAATCGATTACATTACTCAAGCTGGTCAACCCAAGTCTTTAAAGTCATCATTGACATCTGTCTATAGTTCCATCCCCACATCCAAACCAACAGCAAACTCTATCATGTCTGTATTTGAAATATGACATAGACTCTGACAAATTCTCACCACCTTCACTGCTAATTCTTACCACTTGCATTGCTACCATCCTCATCCAAAACACCATCATTTCTTGCCTGCCCTTTGCAATAGCCTTATAACTGGCCTCTTCCTTGTCACCCTTGTCTCACTACAGTTAAGTATCTTCACACAGCCAGGGGGATTCTTCTTAACACGCCAGATCATGTCATTCCCTACAATACCCTCCAGTGGTTAACACATTTCTACAAGACTAAAATCTGAAGTCTTAGTGATCTGGCTTCCATGGCATTTTTATGATTTCAGCTTCTATTTCCTCTAATGTTTACTTGAGTCCAAATAGTCTGGCCAACCTGCAGTTTCTTGAATATGCAAAACATGTCTCTAGCTTAGGACTTTGCACTTGTTAGTCTCATTGTGCACTTTACCAGGAGACTGCATAGTTATTTTTCATGTGATTCTTAACTGTTGCCAGACATAAAAGAAAATATCTACCATCTAAAATTCTCCATACATCTTACCTTGCTTTGTTTCTTCATATAAGTTATTGCCATTTAATACATTACATATTTTTCCAAACTTACTGAGCTATAATTGACATAGAACTTCGTTTACTTTTAAGTTGTGAAACATGATGATTTGAGATAAATTGCAATATGTTTTCTGCAGTAGGGTTAGTTAAAACCTCTATCACTTCACATGATAACTATTTCTTTTTTTGTGGTAAGAATGTTTAATATCTCCTCTCTTAGCAACTTCTAAGTGTATAATACAGTATTGCTAACTATAGTGACCATGCTATGTGTTAGATCTCAAGAACTTATTCATCTTATAACTGCAAGTTTGTATTCTATGACTGATACCTCCTATATCCTCACATCCTTAACCCTGACATCTATCATTCTTTATGTTTCTATATAAGTTTGACTTTTTTAAATCTAGGTTTCTATATGTAAGTGGTATCATTTTTCCTTATCTGACTTATTCCATTTAACATAACACCCTCAAGTCCACGCATGTTGTTGCAATTGCAAGATTTCATTCTTCTTGTGGTTGAATATTATTAATATTCTATTGTATATATATATGACACCTTTATCCATTCATCCACTGATGGACACTTAGGTTGCTTCAATTTCTTGGCTTTTGTGAATAATGCTACAATGAACATGAGAATGCAGATATCTTTTTGAGAAGATTTGGACATATACTCAGAAGTAGGATTGCTGGATCATATAGTAGTTCTGTTGTTAAAGTCATGAAGAACCTCTGTACTGTTTTCCATAGTGGTGGAAATCAGTCTACATTCCCATTAACAGTATACAAACTTCCCTTTTTTTACACCTTCTTGCCAACATTTCTTATCTATTGTCTATTTCATAATAGCCATTCAAACAGGTGTGAAATAATATTTCCTTGTGGTTTTGATTTGCATTTTCCTGATTAATCTTGTTGAGCATCTTTTCATGTATTTGTTGGCCATTTGTATGCCTTCTTTGGAGAAATGTTTATTCAGATCCTCTTCCCATTTTTAAACCAGATTGTTTATTATTTTGCTATTGAGTTGTATGTATTTTTGGTGTATTTTGGATGTTAACCCTTTATCAGATATACGATTTGCAGCTGTCATCTCCATTCTGTAAGTTGCATTTTATTTTATTAATTGTTTCTTTTGCCAAGCACAAGCTTTTCGGTTTGATGTAAACTAACTTTATTTTTGCTTTGGTTGTTTGTGTTTTTGATGTCATTAAAAAAGCATTGCCAGTGGGGCGCCTGGGTGGCTCAGTGGGTTAAGCCTCTGCCTTCAGCTCAGGTCATGGTCTCAGGGTCCTGGGACTGAGCCCTATATTGGGCTCTCTGCTCAGAGGGGAGCCTGCCCCCCCCCCCGCCCCGCTCTCTCTGCCTGCCTCTCTGCCTACTTGTGATCTCTCTCTGTCAAATAAATCAATAAAATCTTAAAAAAAAAATCATTGCCAAGTCTGATGTCAAGTAGCTTTTCCCCTGTTTTTCTCTGAGAGTTTTATGGGTGCTGGCTTAGGTTTAAATCTCTTCTGAGTTAATTTTTTTGAGCAGTGTACAATAACGGTGCAATTTGATTCTACTGCCTGTGATTATCCAGTTTTTACAACATATTTAAGAGACTATCCTTTTCCCATTGATTATTTTTGGCTCCCTTTTCAAGTATTTGTTGACTGTAAGGCAATGCTTTATTTCTGGGCTCTTTCTCAGGATAGCTTTGGCTGTTTGAGGTCTCCTGTAATTCCATGTGGATTTTAGGATTAAAAAAATTATAAAAAAAAAAAGCTTTTGGAACTTTGACAGGGATTTCATTACAGCTATAAATGGTCTTGGGTAGTGTGGACATTTTAACAATGTTAACAATATTTGTTAATAGTACTTAAGATTATTAGCCATATTTGTTAAAATGTCATATTGAATTATTGAAAATATTTGGAAAAATAACTCAAATATTCTTTATATAAAGTTGTTTTTTGGAATTTGAACATATTTCTGGAAAGGGTATTTAAAAAATTGCAAATAAGGGGGCAATTTTCGAGAGAGTATAGATAATATGAACAGAATATCTACTTGGCCCCGTGACTTTTCCCTCTTCTACAGTGTGGATGAAGAAGAGCCATGCCAATTTTGTTGGTCTCTTTGTTACCACTGACATATTTCCTTTTAAATTTTCACAGGTCTTATTTGAATAGATGACAAGTTTACATATTTCTGTGATGGCCTGGTGTGCTCACTTGGTTTACATTACCCAGGGATATTGGGTTTAGAAGCTGTGAAAACATTCAGCGGACACAAGGCTTTTTGGGGGGGGGGGGTCTGTGTCAGCTGTGTATCTCAGTTGGGTTTGATGAGCATTATTTCTAGAACTTGAGAGTTCTGTTTCCAAGATGCGGGCAGTATTTCTTACTCTTTTCAGTGATATGCTTAATCGAGGGTTAACAAAACTCATTTCTTCCTCCTGTGGCCTTCGACACTTGTGGGACGAAGAATCATCTTTTTTTTTAGGAAGTGAGAGAAATTCCAAGTGTATCTAAACAATTTTGGGGTAATATAATCTGTGAAAACAGTTTTATTATTCAACACTTCTGGAATGTGAAAAATTAAATAAACAAAACCAAACCTAAAGCACCAAGTCACTGAATAGTTTATAAAATAGAAGAATTAACTAAAGGTTGCTTGCTTTTTGTGGCTTTAGCTACTTAATATGCAGTTAATGGGAAAGAGAATGTAAGCAAAAGGCTTCATGCCTTATGCCAGGAAATCACCCTATAAACCCTGAATTATCTGTGGCTAATTAATATATAGAATTTATCAAGTTACATAAACTTATATTTATAAGAAGCATCTATAGAACAGTTGTTTGGCTTTATTAACTTAACATATACTTTTACACATTTTGATGGAATTGAACATCAATTCATTATGCTTTATAATTGCAAGATATTTTTGCAGGAGAAAATGTCAAACCCTAAGGTTCAGAAATTGTAGAAAGGTAAAAAATCTTGAAAGGTCTTTCTAAAATTAAATTGATTATCAATGAAATGATTTAAGAGTTAGATCCAAATTTGAGGTTACCCTAAGCCTTTAGTATAGATTTTAATATTATTATTGGCTATGTATTAATCTTCTAAAATATCTTAAACACCTTTAAAAAATTCTGGTTCTCTCTGCTATAATTTAGATTAAATATTAGATAATGGGTAGACATAAAAAGATAAATCCTTTAAGGGAAATACACTTACTTCATATATGTTTTATATTTTCTAAAATAATCCCAGATTCATATAGCTTTTCAATATAATTTGACACTTTTGGCATAACACTTGACATATGATGGTTACATCAGTCTGGATTCTGGGTTGCAAGCTACAAAAACCAGCTGGTTAACTTATCAGAAAATGAATTTATTGGAAGTGTATCAGACCATCACTCAGACTGGATAGGAGGACTAGTGAATCAGTCTCAGAACATGGGCAGGAAGCAAAGAAGTATTAATATCAGGATTCCTAACTCGGGACAAATTGCAGTGTTTTCTGGTCTGGTCTCCATGACCAAGTGTTGTTGTTACTGAAAGTTGTCCTCTGAGAATATATTAAAAACCATGCCTTTGTCTTCACAGCTTAACTTGGCATTCAGTATCCTAGTTCAACTGACTGAAACTAAGTCACGTGATTGTATGCTTACTACCACGTTTTTGAAGAGAAAATCTCTGATTCTCTCAGTTCAGCAACTTAGACTCCAATCAAGGCTTAGACAGTGGGAGAATCTCCTCCATCAAATAAGAAGAAAACTTGAGAAATGGGAAACTAAAGAAAAACAGATGTCCTTTGAATTTAGCATTCCATAATATTTATACAGCTGATTCTTGTTATTTGTGGCAGTTATGTTCTATAAAGTCTCCTTGAACACTGAATGAGTGAATACTGAGCATTGCACTTAGGGAAAAATACAGAAGTGGGTTCCTCTGAGACTTTGGTCACCTTTTCATTAGCTGATCAATGTATAAACTCTCTATTTGTGTTTATGTTTAAAAACATCCGATTTAACATACACTGTTGATTCATTAAGATTGACTTAGGGGCAACAGTACTATAACTTAGGACTGAATGAAGCTTGCCTAACACTTGTATTTTCTCCATAGGGTACATTGCAGCCTTCTTGCCTTAGGAATATTACCCAGCACTTTGGCAGTATGCTTAGGAGACATTTAAAAAGCAAAACCACCAACAAAAAACACAAAAATGCAAAAAATGTGATGCTATATAAACTGCAAGAAGGACACATTTACAGTATGAGAGCTAAAACAAGAAGGCGGAGTGTTGCCTTGTTTAATTTCTGCTGGGAATGTGAATGTCCGGCAGCTGAAATTTTTTGCTGCTCTGTGCATGAGTATGATTGCAAATGACAGCAAAAGTACCCGAAGTATTGATTTTGCGTTACAAATAAATTTTAGCAAGTAAATAAATTCAGAAATATGAAATCTGTGAACAAGTAAGATAGACTGCATATATATATGTATATACATGTATATATACATATATATGTACATATATATACACATATATATATATATATATATTTAGAATTGACAAGTACTACTGTGATTTGAAAACTGTTAAAGCATACACGTGCATATAAAACCTAAAGTAATAGTAATATTAGTCCACGATCTAACATATACAAAAATTCTGTATTGGCATTGACACATTTCAATGTTTAATAAATAGCATGGAGGACATGGGCAGATAGAGGGGAGAAGAGAGTAGGGGGAAATTGGAAGGGGAGGTGAACCATGAGAGACTATGAACTCTGAAAAACAATCTGAGGGTTTTAAAGGGCAGGGGGGTGAGAGGTCGGGGTACCAGGTGGTAGGTATTATAGAGGGCACGGATTGCATGGAGCACTGGGTGTGGTGCAAAAATAATGAATACTGTTATGCTGAAAATAAATAAAAAATAAATTAAAAAAAAACCCCTTTTTAAAAAAATTTATTTATTTGAGAGAGAAAGAGAGAGAGCGAGAGCCAGGGAGGAGGGGCAGAGGGAGATGGACAGCAGTCAGAATCCAAGCCGACCGCCCACTGAGCCCGGAGCCTGTTGTGGAGTTCCATCTCACGGCCCTGAGATCATGACCTGAACTGAAATCAAGAGTTGAGTACTTAAATGACGGAGTGACTCAGGTGCCCCACATTTAGAATTCTCAGTATGTTTCTTTTATCAGAAAAATATCATAATGTAGAAAATTTTATTTGCCCTAGGGGCACCTGGGTGGCTCAGTGGGTTAAGCCTCTGCCTTCAGCTCAGGTCATGATCTCAGGGATCAAGCCCTGCATCAGGTTCTCTGCTCAGCAGGGAGCCTGCTTCCCCCCTCTCTCTGCTTACTTGTGATCTCTCTTTCTCTGTCAAGTAAATAAATAAAATCTTAAAAAAAAAATCACAAAACAAACTGAGGGTTGCTGGGGGGAGGGGGGTTGGGAGAAGGGGGTGGGATTATGGACATTGGGGAGGGTATGTGCTTTGGTGAGTGCTGTGAAGTGTGTAAACCTGGTGATTCACAGACCTGTACCCCTGGGGATAAAAATATATGTTTATAAAAAATAAAAAATTAAAAAAAAATTATTTGCCCTATATTTAATTGTCCAGGTTAACTGCTAACACTTTGGAAAGCTTTTTACATCTGTAAATTTGCTTATCATTTGTGGGTTTTAGTTTTGCTTTGATATGTTAAAACTTCTTAACCGTTATCAAAGTATTTACTGCAAAAAGCTAGTGCCCAAATCCTGTATAATATTTTCAGTTTCTAAACTGCATGTAAAGCTAATTATCTAATCAATTAATTGTTCTCCTTTGTTCAAAGATACTTCAGATTGAAATAATTTTTTTTCTTTTATTTACACATCTGATGATTGGATATATTTCATCAGTCAAGTGACTTCCTGAACACTTAGCAAATTAAAGGTATTAAAACACAAATAATTTAGCCTACCTCCTGCCAATGCGCTTACCTTTCTGGACACTAGTAGGAAGTTAGTACAGCGTAGTTGTTTTCTGTACTTTAATGTTTAATGTTTAAACTTTTCCAGCTTTCTCTTGATTCACTGACTCTTGACTTTTAGTTTATGTCCATGAAGATAATAATGTTAAAGGCAGCTTATGAAGAAATGGGGAGGAGGAGCCATCTGATCCCAAAATCATGTTCCAGATGGAAAACCTTGCCAGCCTTATGGTTATTGTCAATATTATTGATACTTCTGTCAGAGGTGGGTCAGTCGGGTCATGTTAGGACTGATTTGAGGCAAAGGCTTGGATCAAAATCTCAGAGGACTATTATATCAACATAAGGTTGATAAGGTAGACTAAACCAAAAAATCAAAAGGAGTAGGAGCGGTCTGGCAAACAACTCAGTTCTGGACTCCTAAGACAGTCAACTAAAATATGATAGAAGGTAGAATTCAACATCTGAGTAATAGGAAAATAAAGATGACTGATTCTAGAATTTGAAGGCTTCTTGGCCTCTGTCTTGTTTTATACTACCTCCTAAAGTGGGCAGTCTCAGGTCGTGAGATATCATTTGAAGCAAGAAGAAGATCAGAAGGTTGCAGTATAAAGTCAGATTTACTAAAATAATCTTTTGGGAATAAGAGGTTTACAGTAAAATCAGGTACAAGTATATGAATTTATGAAGGAAAATGAGTTCAGTTCTTGCAAAATAATGGACAAAAATGGCAAAGACTCTAAGACCTACTATTCATATATTCATTTATTTGAAATAAAGGCAAATTTCATATCTAAAATGAAAACAAAATACCAGAATTCATTGATGCTAAGATACACTTTTAAAAACATTTTTGATATCTCTGAAACCAACCTAGAGGCATCTTGTCACCAGTGACAACTTACAATTAAAATTAGATGATGTTTTTCTTCATGAAACATAAAATAATGAGGCATGTTACAATTGAAGGTAACTTTGATCTGATTAAATATGGCAATATGTTTTAAATTTAGAAAAAGATATTCAAGGGGTGCCTGGGTGGCTCAGTGGGTTAAGCCACTGCCTTCGGCTCAGGTCATGATCTCAGGGTCCTGGGATCGAGTCCCGCATTGGGCCCTCTGCTCAGCAAGGAGCCTGCCTCCTCCTCCTCTCTCTCTCTGCCTGCCTCTCTGCCTACTTGTGATCTCTCTGTCAAATAAATTAAAAAAAGAAAGAAAGAAAAAAGAAAAAGATATTCAATACTAAAAGTAAGATTAATAAACTATGCAAAATACATGTAAAATAATTTCAACACAGCACTAGATAATTCAAAACTAGAGATACATAGACTTCTGACCCCTGAAGTGGGTCAATTTCCTATTATTTTGTAAAAAATTCTTTTAGTATATGTGCATGTGTATTTTTCTCCATAAGTTTTAAGTTTTATCAAATTCTAAGTTAGTGATCAAGAAGTGAAAAATGTCTTAAATGATTACAGATGATTAATTTTTAATGGTTCAAATAATGATTGCATAATAGATACTTAAATAATTCATGTAACTAGCTTTTTGTTTGTTTGTTTTTTCTGATTCTTCATGACTATCCTAATATCCTTAACAGACATAAGTTGATTTGGTTTTTGGTACAGTACTTCATTTATATCCAGGAAGAAAAAGTAGAAAGGACCCACTATTATTTGAATCCTAAAATGTATCACTGTATTATATTTTAGTGTCTAGAAAACTGTCAATTTTCATATTAAAGAATTAAGTATAAATCAAACTTTTTAACTTTAGCATAATTTCTTCTAGTTTCAGAGCAATCTGGTTTTTTTGTAAAGCACATGCGATGGGAAGAAGAATGTTAACCAAAATTGAACTATATTCCCATTCTCATTTTAGAAAGAAAAATAGAATTTTTTAAAAATATGAGTTTTTCAAAAAGGAAACACAGAATAATAGATTTTTGATTATGAAGGTCAAAACTCAGACTGTTGTGGAGAGAGGACAAAAAAAATACTTTTTATTCAAAACAACAAGACGACGTTTGAGTTGTCATTTGTCTGTTAAAGACTCAAGAGAGAACACGGGTTTGCCTCAAAGATTCAAGGCAAGAGGCGAAATGGGAAGAGATGACCTTAATAGGGGAACAAGAATGTGAGAAATTGGGGAACAAAGAAAAAAGAGTAAGAGATTCTATGTATCAGAGGTGGCTAGGAATTTAGGAACAAAATGGCTGTCATTCAATTTTTAATCTTTATTTTTTTGTGGGCAGTAATTATGCCTTGGTATACCATGGATTTGGTAGAAGATTTACACAAAAGCGTTATATTAATTGTACTTGGGGAAATGAAGTAGTGGCAATACAGACATGTTTGAGAATGTAGCCTTTGTAGCCAGACTTTGGTTCAACTCCTGGCTTGCAACATAACTACCAGCCTCTCTGTGCTTCATTTACCTTAACTCCAAAATGGAGTTGAAGTGTCTTTAAACCATAGAGTTGTACTCAGGATTAAATCAATCAGTTAATGTGTATAAAGTTCTTATAACACTACTAAGCATTTGGTAAAAATTAAATGAAAGTTTTGGGATGAAATGACACATGAAAGACATGAAGCCCAAGAAGCTCGTGACAGCATGGGTCTTGCTGAAGAATTGAAAACTGAATCAGGAGCAGGCATTTAAAATAAAGTATCTGGGAAAGGCCATAGATTCCTTCTTTGTGACCCTTTTGTATGACATCTCAGAAAACTTCAAAAATAGTGAAAGGAGGGATGAACATCCTCTCACATTTCATGGAATGGAAGTTTGAGTTGATTTTGTGAAGATACTAATGGAGGATAACTTTGGAAGACCACACAATTTTGGGATATTCTGGTTTTATGCATAACATAGAAAGTGAGATGTTCTAGTTATCTGCCTCCTCAGAAATACTCTCTGTTAACAATGTGATGTACAGAATGTATGTTTTTCTTCATAGTCTTAATAAAATTATTTTGCTTTTAAACAAAAAAAAAATGTGTGTTCAATAGTCATTTTCATTTTCCTGAATTGACCAGCATGAAATGATTCATTGTTTCCATTCTCATTGTTCTCAAGGAAAGGGGCTACTCTGAAAATTGGGAGACATAGGTCTTCTAGCTTTAACTTGTGCTATCATATGCTAATTGCTTTATGTCTCATAATATCATTGTATTTTAATGCAAGTATTTAGCTAAAATCAGCTCCAAAGTGCTTTCTAAGTCTAAAATCATATAAATTTAAGTGTTCAATAGCAACTTGGTTGATTGAATTAGAGCAAGTCACCATGTTGAAATTGGTGATGTCCTTGGAAAAGGAAGCAGGCAGATCTATATCATAATCTGGGGGAAAAAAATAAAAAAAGTTTGGCCAGGGATTATCAGACAAGGCATTGATTTCTGGAATTTTCTTTTCGATCTCCTACAGTCTTTGCCCTACTTATCCTTTATTATTTAATCTATAGTTGCCACATCACTTGCTGGAATGGATGTTTTCTGAGAACGAGAAGTGCATAAAGATGGTGGCATTTAAATGTTCAGATTTGTTTCTGACATTAAGCCTAGTAATCTGGAGCCACTTTGGGGAGTATTGTTGGGAGAGCCCATGGGGAATAGATAACTGAAAGGGAGTTATAGACACAAGGGGGGGTGGCAGGGCTGGTATGACGAGGGCAGTGCATGAAGGGAAGACGGAGATAATAGACAGATCTGAACACCTTTGAGGTTTCTAATTTCCTGACAGCTAGCCCCTAATCAGAGTTCCTAAGAAAAATGAGTGAATTCAAAATGTAGATGCCCTAGCCTGAGATGATTTGAATTTATTTATTCAGCTCAAGGCATTTGCTCTCTATATATGTTATTTTAGGATTGTGATGCCAGATGTTTCTTGTGCAGGATGCTGGCAATGAAATTCTTCACATATTTACCTTTCGATTTTTATCTGGGAGGCTTTGAGTGAATGTCACATGACTAAAATTAAAATAAATAAGCAATCTAACTTTTTAAAGTTAAAATTTAATAACTTTTCTCACATAGATGTACTTATCAAACTTAATATCATTGATAGTAGGCAGTTTTCTCAATTTTTGTTGATTCTATCTTGCCTGCAATCATACCCCGTGAAATAAAATTAAAAATATATAATTACAGTCCTCTTGGTAGGCTGTTGACTATTTTGAGTTAAAAAGCATTCTGTGTTGGCAGCAGAAACACAGCAGCAGTGGTCTAATTTCCTCTAATCCACTAGGTACCTGCTTAATTACAGCCTTCCATTTACTAGCTCTTTGGCTGGATTCCATCTTTGCTTGTATATTTTTTTCATTCAGTTTATCATCCATTTCTATTTCATCGAGTAACATATTATACAGATTGTGCCTGTTTTGCTCCCTGGCTTGTACACATTCAGGGAAGCCACTTCCATATTCTGTTGTAGAATTGATTTTGACTTTTTTTTTTTTTTTTGGACTCGGAGAAGAAAGACATTTATAATGAAGTTGAGTCTTTAAAAGTTTTTTATTTTAAATGTCAGAATATTATGGGAAATAACAGAAGAGTTTAAAAATCTTTTCACCCATCAAATTGATGAGGAAGATGACAGATACAGGTAAGAAAATGGAGATGTTGGTGGACAAGTTTTGTGGCCATATAATGTATTTTATTAATTATTTCTAATGAAAGAAAAGACTTTTAGAACTACTTTTCAGAACACTTCTTGTGTGTACGTATACAGATCATATACTTCAAGCCAAAATGAAGAGAGATGTTGGTGGACAAGTTTTGTGGCCA
The DNA here is from genome assembly GCF_964662115.1 of Mustela nivalis. NCBI lineage: Eukaryota > Metazoa > Chordata > Mammalia > Carnivora > Mustelidae > Mustela > Mustela nivalis. Next base: position 17,585,937 of record NC_139023.1, on the reverse strand, counting down.
TATAATGTATTTTATTAATTATTTCTAATGAAAGAAAAGACTTTTAGAACTACTTTTCAGAACACTTCTTGTGTGTACGTATACAGATCATATGCTTCAAGCCAAATACTGATAAAGTCAATAAATGAAAAATTCAATAATTCAATATGCAAATTTTTATATAAGTACTTATTGATTACATAGATTTAATTATATGCATATCAAGCATACCGAGATTTTGTACAGCTAAAACAGTTTTTTGGTGTTAAAATTGTACGGGATGTACCAGAGAATTCAATAGAATATTGGGTCTGGTTTATAGTGAATTTATTCAGCTTACTTGTAATATCTGTGAAGGCAGGGACATTGTCTAATCTTGTCAGCACCATATTTTTGACCCTGTTACTAAATATATGTGTTGCATAAAGTAAATTCTCAATAATATATGAAGTACAAGGATATAAAGATTTAAGTGATTTTTTTTCCCCCTATGGCAGGAAAAAAAAGACAAACACCTACAGATTTAACAACATTGCACCACAGACATACATTATGAAGTTTGGCTAAATGCAGAATGAGTTTAACATGGTCAAGTCTGTTGTCAGCCGTTAAAGACAAATTCAGGAGGCTGGAGAGAAGCAGAGACAAAGAAAAGTCCACTGGAAGTTTATAATACAAATGTTAGATTTTTTAAGATTAAAAAACTGTTTAAAATACAGATGTTAGGGGTATTTTTAGGTTAAAAATAAACAATGACTAAGAGGCAGGAGGAGGATTGGTGAATGGGAAGGGAAACAAAGGATTGCCTTAGGTTGATAAATGTGTTCTAGATCTTGGTGGTGGTGGTGGTGGTTATAGGCCTGTATATATTTGCCAAAACTCATAGAACTGTTCTCTTAAAGGGCGGCTGGATAGCTCAGTGGGTTAAGTGTCTGCCTTCAGCTTAGTTCATGATCTCTAGGTCTTGGGATCAAGCTCCACCTGCATGGGACTCCTTGCTGAGTGGGGAGTCTGCTTCTTCCTCTCCCTCTACCCTTCCCCCTCCATCCTGTACTCATGTGTGCTCTCTGTCTCTCAAAATAATAAATAAATAAAAATCTTTAAAGAAAAAAATCTATGCACTTAAAATGGGTGCTTTCTGTAGTTTGTCAGTTATATTCAATATAATTGATTTAAAAAATGTTCCCAAGCAAGCAAATAAAATAAAATAAAATAAATCATGCCTGATACAGTGCCTTTAAAAAACAAACAAACAATAACAACAACAAAAAGAAGCAAACAAACCAAAAACAACTTTAGCCAGAAAAGCATTTTACAACCTGACTGGAAGTCTGACCTGGAAATAATTTATCAACTTGGAATTTGTTGACCAAAAAATCAATGACTCTGTCATTTTCATTTTATTCACTCTTTCATCTTTTCTGGCTATTAGCCACTGCAAAAGCAGTGCCTAGTAAACATTATAGACCAGAAAGAATCAAGAAATCTCCTTAAGTTCTTTATTACTATTAGGGAATGGATTAGAAATTAGGGTCACTCGATATAGCTCATTGTATTTCTGGACAAACATTATAATGACATCAAAGTTCTCTTTTTTTTGAATCAAGTTTTTTTATCTCTGATTTTGCTGTTTCTGCTCACTTTTATTCAGTAAGCAACAGACTTGCCTCATTTGCTGGGGCTAGCTTCATATTTGGCAATGCTTTGAGGGTCTGTATCATAGAGTTCTGTCTGACTTCAAATTATATGATTCTTCAAGTTTTCCCTCTGGAATGCAAGCAATGTTCTAACTTTAGAGCTTAGCAATGAAGTCATCATGTCACATGCTGTAAATAAATAGCATGGATAAATGAATTACTCTTTCCAGTGGATTTTTTGAACTTCCTTTGAGAGAATAATCTAGATTAGACAATTTGGGTTTTTATTTTCCTTTGTTTTTCACCATCTTCTACACAAAAGTATGTAATATGCGCTTATTTGATTCCTTTGTCTCCAATGTCTTCAATTAGGATGCCAATTCTATTTGTATCTAGAATCCATGGGTATGTTTCAGTGGTGATTTTTCATACTTAGTAGGTATCCACCACATTTTGAACTTTCCTTTTCATGTTTAGGGGTATTTTCTTTCTTATAAGTCCTATCTCCTCAAGGAAAATACCAGGTATTTACTTTCCCAGCCTCCCTTGCAACTCAGACCATGGAATTAGAAGGCTCTGCCAATTAGAAGTATCCATTTGAATTTGATTTGGAAGAGGAGCTTCTGTTATGTTTTGGGTGTTACATGATGTACCAAGTCATAAATTTGGGCATGTACAGTAACCCTCCATCATCAAGTAAATTCATTCATTCCATTAATTTATATCTATGATCCCACTAGAAGTTCCCAATGATTAATTAACAGAGAACAATAAGGCTGAACTTGTTTTGATTCATAGACCATCTGGCAAGGTATATTAGGAATATGGACTTCTGCAATGTTAGAACAGTCCTCAGGGATGTTCCTAAAGACAGTGTAGAAGAATTAATATGCTAAAGGGAAGAATTTTGAGCAATACCTTTCATTGCCCTTCCATTAGAAGGAAATAAGAACTGGGCGCCTGGGTGGCTCAGTGGGTTAAGCCGCTGCCTTCGGCTCAGGTCATGATCTCGGGGTCCTGGGATCGAGTCCCGCATCGGGCTCTCTGCTCAGCAGGGAGCCTGCTTCCCTCTCTCACTCTCTGCCTGCCTCTCTGCCTACTTGTGATCTCTGTCTGTCAAATAAACAAATAAAATCTTAAAAAAAAAAAAGGAAAAGGAAATAAGAACTGACATACCTTCCTCACCCATTCATGGACACTGATTAATAATTCAACTGGACTGGCATGGTGTTAAACTTAGAAGAAGCAAGAGTGGAGGACTGCTGACAAGGTACATAAAGGAGGAGCTATTTAGACGGATAACAAAATGTACCTAGAACATGAGATTATTTGTTTTCCATGTGAATGATAAACTAAAGGCTCTTGCTACAAAGAAGATTGTTAATATTCAGGTACAAAAGGTAACCTAGCTAACAAATGTCAATAATTATGCCAATATTGAATGGGCTCATTCTTATTTTCACTGAGGAGCGTATGCACCAAATCAACACATCTTTCCCTTAACACAATCTAACCACTCAGTCATTATATTAGATTTGCAGTTAGCCAGTGGTAGAAGCCTCAGAGGGTAAGACTCTCAACCCCTGCCAGAGGTAACCATCTATACTCAGTGGTAGGTTATGACAACTTACCATGAACTGAACAGCGATTTGGCCTCAATGAAATAAATTACTGTTTTGCATTTAGATATTTAAAGTTATATTCTCTCTTTTCTGGGAGTAATATCTGTGGATTAATTGAATGTCTTGTCTGCCTTAATGATAGCCCATGTACCAGTGCTTCTGACCATGGAACTGATTTTACAGGGACAGAATTGAACTATAAACGTATTAGACACACTAGATTTAGAGGTCTGGATATGTACTTTTCTCATCCAAGAGCTGCTGGCCTTGATAGATATGTAAAAGATTATTGAAGATACATCATGGTAGCAATCTTATGAGGCTAGAATGGCATCTCAAAGAATATGGCAGATGTTATGTACCACCAAATAGTATATGGTGCTTTTTCTTCCAGCAATCTGGGAATAAAGAGATTAGGAGTCAGAATATCACCTCTCACTTTTACTCCTAATGACTGACCTACTGACAAAAACTATGATTCATGGCCCATGGCTTTGTTGGTTTGGATGTCTTAGCATCCAAGTGAAGAATGTTTCCCCCTAATACTTAACTATATTTTTATAGAACCAGGAGCTGAAAGTGCTTCATGGTCATTACAAGCTTCTTGTAAATTGACCAGGAATGGGAGTTAGAATGTTGCTTTTGATTATCACAGATAATGGGGGACTACACAATGGGTACAGGAATAATACTTGAAATATAAGAGATATTCTATTCATAGTGTTATTATAGCTAGTGGTATAGTGAATGGAAGATTTCCATAGATAGGAACATACAAGAAGTAACACCAAGGCTTCTACTTTTAAGAAATACAACTTGTTGATCCATGACAAATCAGAACTCTGAACAACTAAAGGGCGGGTTGAAGGAGAAAGAAACCTCAAATACATAGTACAGAAAGAAAATAAAAACGTAACATAATGAACAGTTACAAAAATGGGATATAGTAACTACTCATATTCCTTACAGTGTCTTACATGTATTTACATACCTTTGAATATTTTTCTTTTCTTCCTTTTCCCTATGATTTGATAATTTCATGGTTTTTAGTTCACAATTTAGTTCATAAGTTAAAGAAAATATGAAGACTGCATTATAACAGACTTAGAAGAGTTACGACTATCATCTAGATACTATCTTAAATTCGGAATTGGATGCAGAAAACTACGAGGCTTTAGAGTGTGGGTGTTTGTATTTTCATATTTATGAAGGACAGTTATAGTATGTTAGGCTGGGCCATTCTCTTGTTTGAAATTTAAATATGGAAGAAAAATATCTGGTGATGCTGGGAGCTCACGAAATTGATAGTAGTGGGTATTAGTCATTTATTCTACCCTCCCCAGACATACCACTCAAGGATTCTGTTGGGAAGAAAGTGACATGAAGAAGGAGGCCCTCAGAGGCAGTTGTGACAGAGCCTGCTGAAAAGATTTCAGTTGTTTGGAGCCTAGGTAGCAAAAGCCCTAATGCCTTTGGCCATGATCAGCCTCTAATATTTTTTCTGGGAAATGTCTCTAACTCTGTAGCTTCTGAGCATGATGCCAGAGAATCTGAGGGCCACCTCCTCACTAATAAATTCATTTTCTACCAGATTGCCTAGAATGGATTCTATTGTTTGGATCCTGATTGAAATAGACATGTGTCATGTGTATGTGTGCAGATACTTTTAGACAAATAGATAATATAAATGTTCAACATAATAGAATTCAAAGGACTAATAATGGGAAGAAGAGTTGATATATACATACATATATGTATGTATCTACATATGACATAGAATTAATTCAATTGAATATTTATTTTTAGAACTTTTAGTATGTAAGTTTTCAGACTGTCTTTCATTTTTACACTTACTTGGTGAGATAAATTATTCATTTTCCCACTATCTTTACTGTAGAAAAAAATAGATTAGGAGATTCTCAATGTCACCCAATTGAACCTTTTGAAATAGTGTTATAGGATTTTTCTCAATTTTCTACTCTTGTAATTTTAATAACTAGAGAAAATGCACAATTTCACTAAATAATATGAAAGAGTGTATAGCACATGTATGATTTTTGGAACATTATTTAATACTTCTTTAAAATAATTTGAGGTTACTATTTTTATTCTTTGCTCAGTGATCTGGAAAGTCCTGACACTTAGGATTTTTTTTTTTTTTTTTTTTGGTATTCCAATCATGCATATGTATTTTATGAAAGCAAATTTATGTTTTTAGAAATATACTTTTATAAATGTTTGTTATGATTTCTTCTCATTGCTAATCAGGCCTGTTAGTAACTGAATTTGACACATTTTGAGCAAATTTGGCAGCACCTCATACAATTTGCTTTTAACTATTTAAGCGACTGGATCATGTCAAAGACAATCTTTTCCTTTGTTCAGATGGCCCAAGCTAACAAACTGGCCATTTTGCAGTGTGGTGCTTGTCTTAGAATGGCCAGGGTATCATTCAGGATGCTATAGGCTCTCACACCTGAGTTAAGAATTTGAGGCATAGAGCTTGTAGAGGTTTATAAGCTTAAATTGCTTTTGTATTTCGCCGTCCGGGGAGGAATCTATTCACAGCTGAAGAGGGGAAAAAAAAATCCCAAGACAATAGAGAGGACTTCCAAAATGTCTGCCCTTTAGGCCTCTCTTGCCATTCAAATATTTCTTAAGGGCTTTCTACCTTTATTTCCTCTGGTTTCTAGTGCTTTCTTTCACTCAACTATTTGAAGAGGTAGTACTTAAAATAAATAGACCAAAGGAATCATATCCTAGGGGGCTAGATCCAAGAGCTCACTTCTGAAATCTTCAGGGCACATAGAGCAAAACAACAATGGAGCCTCAAAGAATTATGGGGAGGTATAAGGTGCCCGGAAACAATCCAGCTATTCTCACTAGGCCTTTTGTACACTCATGTCATCAGTAGGGATTACATATGAAAGAAAAGAAATTCTCCGTTGAGTGGCTACTCAGCAGGCAAAGCACTAAATCTCCTAGTCCCTTATATTTCTGGATTTTAATTGATGGGGCTGGTACAGATAAAGCCATTTTGGCACAAATGACATGTGTTGGCATTTAAGCAGGAGTAGCAATTTCAATTTTATCTTCATCCCCCAAATTAGGACAGCAAATAAATAAATAAATAAAATAAAAAAGGAAAACCCTGTTGTTTTGTCAAACAAAAGTTGTTTTTTTTTTTTTTTTAAATTTGGTTTCCAGGGATAAAGATAAAAAATAATTAAAACAAAACTTGCCTATGTCCTTTTAAAGCAGTTGGTTAATAAGCTTTGGCTTACAATTTCAATCCTGAATTTCCCTAGACTATCCTATTTATGATAGAGGCTGGATTTTACAGTGAGGTTTTATGTGCCTGGTCTACATTTGAAAGCCCAGCCCTGTTGTTTAGGACCAGAAATGGACACAATTTAATTCTGTTTATTATAGAAATCAAGTGCTTTTGGAGAGAGACTTGTGAGCAGCTGTTTAATATTGTCTTTCTGCTAATATAGAGGTTCATTTCTCTTGCCCTCTGAGGAAAAAGCAGTTCATGAGATTTCTGGAGGCTCTTTTCTACAGAAAAGATCTGCTGCCAGGATTTAGCAGCAACAAGCATTGGCTGTTAATTGGTGGGGCTGGCTGTCTCTGACAGGTGTCAGTTTAAGGCCCGCATTCCAGGAGGATTTCTAGGGATTCTGCAAAGAAGACATAAATAATCAAAATGAAAATGAAAACATCATTTTATTATAAAATTTCCCAGATACTTTTTAATCCTTTTTTTAGCTAAACTCAATAAGAAGAAAGGTTTTAGAATGAAGTGAAGATGGGCAAGGGTTATATGCCTTCCTCAGAAGCTTTTTCATAGTTAAGGAAATTAAAAAATGTTTTGGAAACAATATAGCTAAAATAATTGGGCAAGTGTTAGAGTGAAATGATGGTTTTAATAATCGTACTTGTGATGATAAATAAATGAAACTCACATTCTTTTAAAGCAGGGCCTTGAATATAACATTTAATGTATGCTATAATGGAGAGCATTATGCTTCCTGGAAAATTAAAATGGCATTTAGTCCTTAGATTATTTCTTCATTTTTGGTATTCACATGAATAAATGTATCTTTAGGATGAGATATTCTCATACTCTCTTAAGGGCCCATTCTAGCTCTACCCATTATCTCAAATCTCAGTGTCCTCTTTTGTTAGTGTTAAGAATGGAACAGCCAACTGCATCTAAGAATATCTTTTCTTTTTTCTTTTTTTGATTTATTTGTTAATTTTTTAAAAGATTTTATTTATTTATTTGACAGACAGAGATCACAAGTAGGCAGAGAGGAGGCAGAAAGAGAGGAGGAAGCAGGCTCCCTGATGAGCAGAGAGCTGGATGTGGGGCTCGATTCCAGGACCCTGAGATCATGACCTGAGCCGAAGGCAGAGGCTTTAACCCACTGAGCCACCCAGGTGCCCCTCTTTTTTCTTTTTTGAGAAGATGAGGATGGGGGGGAGGGGAAAGGGTGAGAAGAGAGATAATCTTAAGCAGACTCCATGCTTGGTGTAGAACCTGATGTGGGGCATGATCTTAACAATCCTGAGATCATGACCTGAGCTGAAATCAAGAAATCAGATGCTTAATGGACTGAGGCACCCAGGCACCCCTGTAACTAAGAATTCTTTAAGTGAAATTTATGAATATTAAGTATATGTGAAAGACTCTGACAGGTTAAATAACACTGAGGAATTATTTGATGGAGGATGATTTGTATTACATATAACTTTGGGGCCAAATACCTATTTAAAATATGCCTTAGGATCATACCCTCTTGGATTTCTACAAGCATGTAAGTAGTCTTACAGGTAGAGTGAGTTTTCTGTGTTAAGACTGCATGAGGTTAGTGGAGTACCTGGCTGGCTTAGGCAGAAGAGCTTGTGACTCTTGATCTCTGGGTCTTGAGTTGGAGCTGGGAGTAGCAATTACTTAAAATAAGAAATAAAATAAGATGGTAAAGTGGCAAAAGTTATGTGTACTTTACCCCAATAAAAATAAAAGATAAAAGACTACACGGAGTAAGGTTATTTCTCTGTGTTCCCTGATTATTTTTGTTGTTTGTTGTTGTTGTTTTACATGATTTTGGAAAATCGAGTTTGGATTTCTTCATCCACTGTTTTTTGTTTGTTTGTTTGTTTTGTTGTTTTTTGTTATTTGGTCTTTTTGGTAAAATAAAAAAAATTAATTTTAAAGTTTATTGCGGAAATACCACATTTTGACTGAGTTGTGTAAAATGATTCAGAAACACTATTCTTTAAGAGACAAGAGAGTTTGCCACCTACCTGCCTAAGAACTTCAAGTATTAGGGTATGGATTTCATTTCTTTCTGTTAGTAACACCCAGTGAATTTGGATTCTTGTACTTTTTAGTTTCCAACTCAAATAAGGAGTATTATTGAATAAGGTAGCAATCAAAATATACAGGATGGCACCTTGAACATGTGACTCATGAAGAAAGCTTTTTGAAACAAAAGATATTGTTAGATAAGTACTTATATTCTTTTATGGAAAAAAGATGTTTAATAAGAAATTTTAATCTCTGAGAATTGTTGGATCCCAAGGAGGAATGCAACCCCAAGACCTTGGAAGCAGGGATTTTACAGAAAAAGGAAGAAATTTGAGGACTGTGGTGCTGCCATCTCCTTCCAGGACTATTTGTTGAAAAAAAATTACAGCTCTGTGTGTGTGTGTGTGTGTATATAACCTGGATTGTTTGTTGCATTGTTACATAAAGGGGAACCTAATACTAACTGATACATTGATCCAAGCAAGTTGGGTGCACAGAGTGCACAGAGTGCACCAGACTCTCTCCCTCCCTCCCTCCTATCTCTCTTTCCCTCCCTTTCCCCTCCTAGGATTGAGAAGTAGGATGCCATAAGTATACATAGACCAAAATACATGTTGAATAATAGGAAATAAAGCTTGACTTCAAGTTGTAGACTCTGCATTCATATTGTGTTCTCTACTGCACAGATAGTTTAATAGTATTTATCATTTATGTGCACAATCCCACAGCATTTTTTTTTTTTTAGTCTAAGTCTAGACTGATGATGAATAAAATAACATGAGAAAACAAAACTTGACATGAAGTGGCAGTAAAAAAAAATGTTATGTCCTCTTTCTCTTCCCTCTAGAAAATGAAGCATTGGTAGGGTTGACAGAGTTCACCCAGGGATGGGGAGCTCTTGTTAGGCTTTTTGATGGTCATGTTACTCTTACGTGTGTTTTAAAATCGAATCATTGATAGTAACATATAGTCACTCTGTAGAAAACTACTTGGGAATAGAGAGGAATTAAATTTATAACCTACATTTTCAAGCATGTTATCCTCAGTTGAGTGGCCATATGAATCGAATTAGTTGATGTATTTTAAAAGACAGCACAATTTCTATTTTCAAGAATTTTATAACCTTTGATCAAGCGGATTTTTATCAGCCTGTAAGAAGACTGGTATTCCGAATATAGATATCTATATCTGCATCTATATATCTGTATCTGTATCTATACATATATACATATATATGCATGCACACACAAAATGCTAGAGTATGTGAGTGTCTATACATACAGACACACATATATATAATATCACCAAAGAGTGTATTTACATATATATACCTATGCATATTTGGATTTTACATGGGGAATGATTTTTTTTTTTTTTTTTTGGATGTGAAAAAATTGGTGGTTTTCTTTACTTGGCTGTTTTAATCTGCTTTCACAATTTAGTTTAGGAGAAAGCCATCACCTGAACCATTCACTTTTCACCCTTTTGAACTACCACGTGGGAATACATTTAAAACAACTTGAATCTTATACGTGAGCATGATCCAACTTTAGTCTTGTCTTGTACTGCACAAAAATGTGGGCAATTTTCATCAATTACTTTTACATATGTTTCTAGTCCTCTATTATGGCTATATGAAGAGGCAAAATTTGTGGAAATAGTACCAGACAGTGATCCTGTTTTAATAAGATTTCCAGTCTAATTATATGTGCTCTAAAGGTTCAAATAACATTTGGATCAGCTGCCAAATTTTTTGGGTACTTAACTCAACTGAACTTCTGAACTTCAGAACAATTTCAGTTTTTAGGGCTTGAAAGATTCTTCCAGAGAAAGCAAATCCCTTTGTCTGGTCAAGAGTTATTTATAATTTTCTTTCTTTCTTTCTTTCTTTTTTTTTACAGTCTAGCCTGCTACATCCGACCTGTAGATACCTTTCCTGCTTCACTTACTAGTAAGGAAGTGAACCATTACTTTAAAAAAACAGAGGGTATTTTTTTGTATCCTGTTATTTTCAAGTTGGGAAAGAAAAAGGTCCTTTTTTTATTTTTTATGTTTGTAATGTACATTAAATTAGGCTTATGGTCAGATGATGTCATTTCTGACTATAATGTTTTCCAATTAATAATAACAACTATATTTTATATCATTTTTATAATGCCCTCCTCATTTGTTTTAGTACAGATGTGGTCCTGACTACTCCCTCTGAAATTTCTTATTAATCTCATTTTACAGGAAAAAAAAGAGTCTTAGAGGGTTAGTGATTAACTGAGAGTCTGAGTTAGTTCTCGAACTGAGATCTTCCTACTTTTGGTTCATTATTCATTCCACTATGCCACAGCTACCTCTAACCTCATGTGATAAGTTTTTTTCAAGAGACAGAGAAAAACACAATGATAATATGGAAATAGCTCAATTTTATCTGTGAGGTGCCTTAAGTAGAGGTGAAGCCTAAGGTACCTAAGCCACATGTAAACTGAAATTATGGGAGAGCAGAGGAGTCATGTTTGAAAAAAGTGCCTCCAAAGAGACAAAGAAGGTGTGTGGATTTCTTATTTTCAGGCTCAAGTCTGAATCATGAGGAACCTCTACACAGTTTTGTTTTTTGTTTGTTTTCTGATTTTTTTTTTTTTTTGAAAGAAATAAGATTAGGGGCATCTGGACGGTTCAGCCAGTTAGGCATCCAACCTGATTTCTACTAGAGTCGTGATCTCAGGGTCGTGGGATCAAGCCTCCTCTTGGCTCTGTGCGCAGTGAAATCTGCTCATCAAGGCCCACCATGTTCCTTTTTCTCCTCCATGCTTTCATGCATGCTCTCTCAAATAAATCAACAAATCTTTTAAAAAAGAAATGAAAAGGATAAAAACATTTCTCAAGTAACTGGTAGATTCAAAGGCATTTTAATTTTGCCTTAATTCTTAGCAAGTGGAAAAAATAGCTATTACTTTGTACCAATGTCTCCATAACAACAACAACAAAAAATTCTAACTTATTTGAATGCTGTAAGCCAAATCCAGTTAATACACTATTACGAATTGTTGCAATTGTTTGAAAAATATCTCTGAATTCAATCATTTAAGAGTCGCCAAATACTAAATTCAGGCAAATATTTCCTTTCCCCTGAGGATTCTATTCTACTGAAATTACAGAAAAAACTCTTTGGTGAGTGCTGTGAAGTGTGTAAACCTGGTGATTCACAGACCTGTACCCCTGGGGATAAAAATATATGTTTATAAAAAATAAAAAATTATATAAAAAAAAAAGTGACAAAGCTGCAATGCTGTCATTAAAAATCAAGAAACGTTTCTACTAGAACAGAATTTCAAGGGAATAGGAATCAAGTGATAAAACTGAAAGAATAAAAAAAGACTGTGGCCCTAGCTACTAGACATAAGCATAGATCTTCCCTAGAAACTCCAAGGTCAAAGACAACATGTGCAAGTGCGTGGGCCAGGGATCGGTTCGCACAGTGATTCATTAAAGAACTGCCTCTTTCTTTCTCTGTGTAAATAATTAGGCCAGCAGCAGTGACTTTTAGCCTTTGGCTCAGGAACTACTCTAAGAGTTTGCAAGGGTGAGTTCACTGGGTTCTGAGAAAGAAGCACAGGGAAATTTGGGGTAAACATAGATTCGAACAGTGGGTGTAGGAAAAGACATTTCTCCCTAAAAAAATATGCTATATATACCCTTCTGCACTTGTAAAATATTGCAGGGGAGAAGGAGCTTTCAGTTGCCCACTTAGGGGTTCTCTATATACCCTAATGGCTCTGCCCCATGACCTAAAACTACCAATTAGTGTCCCTTATTCCAGGAACCTATTGATGGGGAGAAGGTTCTCTCTCTTTTTTCTATCTCTCTCTACCTCTTTCTCTCTGTCTTACCATCTATACATAGAAGAAAGCCAACTACAAGGCTCCTACATTAATTAACCTAGTATAGACTTCCTTCAAAACAGGAACTGACTCCTTGTATGGTGGGCACATTGAGCAAGGAAAATTCACAGAGTATAATCATAAATGCAACTTTATTTTTATCTCTCACTGTTCTTTTTATCCCATTGATAAAGCGGGATAAGCTTCCCTTACTTTTTGAAGAAAGTGCATGACTTTTCTATTCCCTCCTCATTGTTAAGAGTATTTCGGTTAGTGTCAATAGCGAAACAGGTGTGGATTCATGACCTTCACGTCTCTGGTTCACTATACTGACTGACACTTCAGTATTCATTCAAAGATAAGACTTTTCCCAGATCCCTCAGCTTCTGTGGGTGAGCTGCCTGCCTTTGGGGAAGAGGTTATTCTGGGTCTTTTTTCTTTCTCTCTCACTTTTTTCCCCCACTGATAAGCTTTTCTTTCTACCTTTCGGTGGTTTGAGACAAAAGAAAATGGGAAAATATTCCTTATTTCATAGAGTTGCTGTGAAAAATGAAATAATACACCATATTTAATGGAGTCCAAGATGCTAATGACTGTAGACCATACTTTTTTGATATACCATTAAGTAGGGAAAAACAAATATTGCCAATTAAAATGGGACATAATACTGTTTTCAATCAAATTTACTGTTCATTTTTTAAAATATTGAAATAAACTTTGGATTTATTTATATATGGTTTTTTGACCATTCTAATATATAAATATCAAAAGAGGGCATAAGTGAAATAAATACATTATTGTAGTTCTAAAATGTTTTCATATTCAGTCTAACATTTTGCAATCACTCTTTCACTGTCATTATCATCATTTCACTGTCATGTTTTTCTACACAACTTCCTTCTCTATGCCAAGAACATCATTAGGGCATTTCTCAAAAGAACGTTCTATTGCTGTTGATGGAATTTTTGTCCACATGGCTGACACCCTTCTTACAAGCGTTGGTAAACATATCTTTAATTTTATCAGAAGATATCAAGAAAAGGGTTTTAGTCAACAATCAGAGCTTCTACTTCATCTTCAGAAGATTCTTAAATGGTATATTGATTAAAATATTTAGAGGGGCAGTAGTCCAGTCACGCCAAAGAGGCAACCAAATAAAGCTATGCTCAGTGACAATCGTCATAACTGGCTAATAATTAGCCAGAAAATTCTACTGATTGTCAGATGCATATGGATTTCAAAAGTGTTATGATATGAGAATGTGGACCTATTGAAATTCATGAACACATGTATCTGTATATGTCTATGTGTGAACAGTGTCTGACATACATTAAACCCTCTATTATAATAGCTATAATTACTAGGATTATTACTGTATCTTGAATGGTACCCTAAAAGAATGATTTTGTGTGCTTTGGGGCTGGAATCTATTTACAATTGACTTTTTCTATTGCAGGAAAATTTGTAGGTATTTTGAAGACTTCTTTCTTAGAAAAAAATGAACACACATCTATGATACGGTAGATGCATTTTTCTCCTGCTGCCAACTGTCCACCCTTTTCGTCAATCTACTCTATAAATGCTCTTTATAACACCCTCTCAGGTGGTTCTCTTGGTTAAGGTTTGAAACTCTTTTCTCTTGGGGTGTGTGGTTGGCTCAGCTGGAAGAACATGTGACTGTTGATCTTGGGGTCATGACTTTGAGTCTTACTTGGGTGTAGAGATTACTAAAAAAAAAAAAAAAGTATAAAAAACAAACAAACAAACAAAAAACCCGTTTCTTTCTTATGTATAGCATGCATCTGGTCCATGAGAAACACTCAGGAGTACTATATCCAATCTAGTCTGGAATCAGACTGATCTTAAAGGAATAACAACTCTCCTTTTCCCTCTTCTAAAGAAGTTGAGAAATTTGACAGTCAGCATCTGTATTTTCAAATTATGAGTTGTAACCAGTTCACTGTGTCCTAAGCCCACTTCTGTTTCCTCCCCTCCCTCCCTTAGGAACATCCTATAGACAAAGCTTCAACAACTTAGATTACGATAATGTAATAAAATTTCACAAATGCTAATAGTGGTAATGTGTGTGGATTGGAACTCAAGGTTCATGTGACAAATGTAGGAAGACTTTTATGTTTGATTTTAAACTTTTCTGTCCAATTTGGAAAAATGATGTCAAATGGAACAAGTGCCCTAAAAGAAAAAGTAGAATTGTGTCTATAGAAATGCTTCTGGGATTCATCTTTCATCACTAGCTTGATGAAGGATTTAATTGCCTAGTTTCATTCTCATCTTTGTTACACAGGCATAGTCTCCCATGGTGCATTCTTACCTTAGTGTTCCATGTTTTCTTCCACATTCATGGCTTCATGCATGCTATTCTTTCTGTGTAAAACACATAGTCCTTGCTTAGGATCCCTACACACATCTACTTCTTCATCACTAAATGGTCTGATCACTTCCTCTAGAAGGTTCCACTCTCTTTGCCTCTGAGCTTTTCTTTATAACAGCTTGTAATGCACTATATTCACCACACATGAGAGAATTATAATATTAATTACACCTATGAAAACATTACGTTGGTTGAAGAAAATTTTGACTTTTCAGGTAATTCTATTATCACCTCATAATAGAAGGCTAGTACTGGTTATTATTCATTTTTCCAATTCCAGTACCAATCACATGACATGGTGATAGTAGATAATCAATACATATTTATTGAGGGAATTTGAATGGATATAATCTTGCAAAGAATACAGAAACATTTACAACCATAATTTTCCAACATGTAGAAAAGTAGAGATATCTACTCTATTACTCATTTGATCAGGCCTATCTTACAAATTAAGCCCTGAAATTATATATGTGCATATTATGTGTGGCTTCTTTTTTTTGCACAGTTTTTCTGAAAGCAATTTATGATTCTTAACTTCAACCTTGTAAAACAAACCCACATTAAGTTCATTTATGTTAGCTACAATTTCTCAAATAGAACCCAGAATTAAAGTCCATGTATTTAAACAGTTCTCTATAGAATATCATACTTGGTGAGTAGAAGCTATTTTTATTTGTTTTTGTTGAGAATCAGATTTCTTAAGGAATTATTTGAGGAACGATTTTGAGATTTTGAAGAACTTTGAGAATTGTTTTAGCAGCAGAAGTCTTAACTGGGCAACTTCTATCTTTACACTCAAATTATACATTTATATGTGTAACTTTTCCTGATAGGGCAACACCTTTCTATTTATTTATTTATTTATTTGACCAGGGGTAGGGTGGGGAGGGAGAGAACAAGCATAACAGGGGGAATGGCACGCAGGGGAGAAGCAGGCTCCCTGCTCAGCAGGGAGCCCAATGTGGATCTTGGCTGGATCCCAGGACCTGGGAACATGACTTGGGCTGAAGTCAACCTCTTAACCAACTGAGCTACCCAGGCACCCCAGGGCAACAACTTGCTTGTGCAAACATTATAGCTTTTCTTCTGTTGACCTCAACCCCTTGAAGTGGTTTCCTAAAATGTGCTTCCCTCCCTTCTTCAGTTGGATGTACCCTATACTTCATTTGGTTCCTTGTTAAACATCACCTTTGCCAGGAAGACTTCCTCATCTGTGGATGCTATTGGATCCTTATTATTCCTTTCATGGCCTTCTATTTATTTTTATTTCCTTTTTCTTTCTTTCCTTTTTTTTTTTTTAACCTTTCCTCATGGTTTTATCAAAGTTGGCATTCATTCCTTCATTCATTCACTCACTCACCAACTTACCAATGCAACGGTATATTTGATATCTCTCCCTTTCTCTTCTACACCACAAATTCTATTAGGGCTGGAAAATATGTAGGTCTTTTTCTTCACTGTATCCAGTGCTTAGAAGGACCCCTCATATAATACAGGATCTTGATAATATCTAGCAAATGAATGAATTAAAAGAATCAAGTATATTAGGAAGGAAATTTGCAGGAAATTGAACTAATTTGGAGGGAGACATGTGTGATTTGCCTGTGTGAGTAAATGTAAATTCTCTAAGCTGTAAAAGACCTCCTTCCATTTTTTTGAAAAACATGCTTTGCTAACTTTTCACTTTTATTTTCAAAAGACATGCAGAAACTTCTTTGCCCCATCAGCACGTCCCAAATAAGTGAGCAATTAAAAAGTGCAATGTATTCCATAAGATTGTCTATAGTGCTCATCTAATTACTTAGGACTTTTCCACCATTAAAATACATCTTGACCCTGCCAGGTTAGTCATGCCCCAAATTTAGAAGGAAGAATTCCTTTTCCTAGGGGAATGGTAGTTGTTTGTTTCTTTTGTTCCACTGTGTGGCAAAACTTTATTTTTTCTGTTGATATTTTTAAAAATATATATATTTTTAACAGATACAGTTTGACAAAGGGGAGAAATTTTCAGACATGAAAGTGCTATAAATAAATTATAATTTTGAAAATTTTCTCCCTTCCTCCTTTTACATTCGTATAAAGAATAAGAACCCTCATGCACTAAACTTGGAGATTCTGCAGGTCAAGCATCAGAAAGAAACCAAACTCCGACAGTGTAAAATCCTCGGTTTATCCTAACTATGAGTAATAAATCTCCCAGCTTGCCAGTTCCAAACAGATTCTTTGAAGGCATTGTTAATCTAGACAGGGGATAGAGCACTGGACAAAATGGACATGGACCTTATATTCCTAAGGGATTTTAGCTTAAGTGGTATTGTTACAGGCCTTCCTGTGTGACTTGGAAAAGTGATTTTTCCTTGTAGCTGGCCCAGGGTGCCAGTGAGACCAAGGTGTGGAAAGGTGATATAGTCTTGTTCTTCGGGCAACAGCTACTTTGCAAATAAGTTGGTTTTCAAATTGGGGTCACCTCAGGTCACTCTTGGAAGCAGGAGTGGTGAGCGAGCCCGGCACCTGGTAGCTACCACTAATACCACATTTGGGAGATTTTGCTGCGGCAGCTGAATCAACAGCTGGGATTCTAAAATCCTTAACTTGCACATAGGATTTAGCTTTCTCACCCACAAAATTATGGTCCTATATTTACCATCTGTGTGTCACTTTATATTTATGAAATTATAAAAAAAAAGAATTTATTGGGGAAGTAAAGAAATATTTTTGAAAATAATCTAAAACCATGAATCTGTGGCTTAGAAATGCAGTTCTGGATAAGACATGGCCCATCAGACAGAACAATAGTCATTAAGAATAGCTATTTGGTTAATAACTTTTGAGAGGAATCATTATTAATTTAAAAACCCCCAAACCATGAGCTATCTATCTTCTTTAACAATAATAGGAGAAAATTTTCTAAACTGCTATAGAGTTCATCCAATACTTTATTCTCTTTAACTGTATCAATTTTAATACACAGTGGAAGGAAAAACAAAAGCTAACCTTGTGGCAACTTTGATTTTTTTTGTTTTTGTTTTTGTTTTTTTTCCCCTTATATTCAAGGGCATTTTTTGCTTTTTGCTAGAGG
Organism: Mustela nivalis; assembly: GCF_964662115.1. Classification (NCBI taxonomy): domain Eukaryota; kingdom Metazoa; phylum Chordata; class Mammalia; order Carnivora; family Mustelidae; genus Mustela; species Mustela nivalis. The sequence continues at coordinate 17,568,042 of NC_139023.1, read as the reverse complement.
GATTGAATTGAAGGAATGGCTGACAAAATGCAGGTCACTTTGTCAGGTGTAGGACCTTTTAAGAAACAGAAGTCTGATTTTATCAGGCTAATATGCACAGGTGAGATGCAAATCTACCACCAATGGTTCCCACCGGTGTCATTAGCTCTCCTGTCCCATAAATAAATAGCTTCTCTGAGAAAGAGCTTCCAGGTATTGTGTTGCTACTTCTGAGTGCTAGCATGCAAACAAGGAAAGAATGATCAAAGAGAAAATGTTCCCTGAATGGGCGGTCCCGGCAGACTGAGGCATTATGCTGGTCTGGGGACCAAAGAGCATGACTTCTATGGGCTTCTAGAGAGGACTGTGTCAGTTTTCATGCACACTCTGCTCTTAATAAGTAACTAGTAACTTTTTTTTTTTCATGCCTCTGCCCTGTCATTGTCTTAAGTTTACTGTTTATATTACTGCATAGGTCGAAGGGACCTCAGAGACGAACTACTTACAGAGCAGAAGCATTTGCACATTTGCCTTTTTCTTTCTTTCTTTCTTTCTTTTTTTTTTAAAGATTCCATTTATTTATTTGACAGAGAGAGATCACAAGTAGGCAGAGAGGCAGGCAGAGAGAGAGAGGAGGAAGCAGGCACCCTGCTGAGCAGAGAGCCCGATGCGGAACTCGATCCCAGGACCCTGAGACCATGACCTGAGCTGAAGGCAGCGGCTTAACCCACTGAGCCACCCAGGCGCCCCCATTTGCCTTTTTCTAGAACTGTAGAGTCACATTCTTATTTTTCTCATTGCAAATGTCTGAGTTCAAGTGGGAGTGAAAGGTTTTTTGTTTTTTTTTTTTAATTCGAGTTTGGCAAATTATCAATTCAAATATGCTGCTCAGTTTGGAAAATTAAAAAAAAAAATCAAGTAGAATCCTGCTTGAAATGGAGAGTTACTCTTTCTCCAGATTTTGGGTATCACTTACCGTTAACTTTTACAAAGTCATTTTTTTTTCTTTCAAAACAGCTTTAGGTTATTAATCTGATGTTAAAGTTTATAATCTGAGATGATTTGTTTGTTTTTTATAAAAGATTTCCAGTGTCAGTAATTCCATAACTGTATGGTCCTAATTTAAAATAATCATTCAGAAGTAAAAATAAGCGACTCTGTCACTGTGGGGCTTTAAAGGAAAGGGCAGTCTTCCAAAGAAATTATAGACAAATTGACCCTCATAAGATTTTAACTCTTATCTAAAAACCCATTCTTTGCCAGTAAGTCTCATGCCTATTTGTGGCTAGGGCAGCACAGTTCTTAATGGCCCATTATCCTCAGCCTTCCTGATCCAGACAAGTAAATGCAAGCCCATGCCTCGGGAAGAATGATTGATTTAGTTACATGGGCATAATTGTTCTATTAGGAAGAATCAGTTCGTTACAGCTTAGGGGAGTGAGTTAAAGGTGAGGTTGGCTAGACTTACCTTGACATGGAGACAATCAAGTGAAGAAAAATCAATTGGCATCTATTTGAGACTCTATGATGTGTAAAAACTATTCCAAGAAATTAAGTTGCTATTTCCATTTTTCCCCTCCAAAGGAAGAAATCAGTACTTTTAGTTAAATTAAATTATAAATTTCACTTATAAATAAAGATGAAATAATTTCAAGGTATATGAAACTTCTTTAGAATAGGATTTCATGCTTATGTGTATTTTACAAATATTGCTAGTATGGACTCAGGTTTCACAAAGGACAGAGGAACACATTACAGAAACAAGTTGATATTGTTTTTTTTTTTAATTTTTTATTTTTTATAAACATATATTTTTATCCCCAGGGGTACAGGTCTCTGAATCGCCAGGTTTACACACTTCACAGCACTCACCAAAGCACATACCCTCCCCAATGTCCATAACAAGTTGATATTGTAAGAGTAAGAAAAAAATATATAAATATAATTATATATATAATTTTATATTTTATATAGAACTATATAGTATATATTTTATAGTTGTTTATATGATTGTTTGATTCTTTTTTTTTAAGATTTTATTTATTTATTTGACACAGAGAGAGATCACAAGTAGGCAGAGAGGCAGGCAGAGAGAGAGGAGGAAGGAGGCTCCCCGCTGAGCAGAGAGCCCGATGTGGGGCTCGATCCCAGGACCCTGAGATCCTGACCTGAGCCGAAGGCAGAGGCTTCAACCCACTGAGCCACCCAGGCACCCCTATGATTGTATTATTCTATGGACAATAGGGTATATCACTGATAGACCCATAAAGCTACAAGACTGTACTAATAATAGTACATTGAATTTGTTTGACTTTTTGCAATTATTTGCAGGAATTTGATTTTTCAGAGACTCCTAAATTAGTCACTCCCTTTTATCCCTATTACTTACATGGAAACTGAATCTCAGAGTAATCTTGATTTTGAGCACCAAACCTGGACTTGATTCTAGGCCTTTTGGATCTTGAGAATATCTAGGTAATCCCACTTATTTTTATATACAATGAATTAAAAATTTGAGATTTCAGATTTGTTCAAGATCATGACTTGAACATATTGACTCATTAAAATAAACTTAATCGAGTTCTTAAATAATTCATAAGTACATTTTATAATCAAGGATTTAAACTGTATAGACACAAGAATTAAAATGAGAAATCATTTTTCTTCCCTATTCTACCTACAGCCTTTGTCAGTTTGCTGTGAATCATTTCAGACATACCTCTATGGATTTAACCACAAAAGAACATGCATACAGACTTACACATTCCCTCTCTCTTACACAGTGTCTGATTTATTTATTTATAAATGCATGATAAAATTAATAGCTTTCAATATTCTTTCTGCAACTTGATTTTAAAACTCAACACAGGAAGAGAAGCTTTTATTTTTCTTTTTTAAGATTTGTTTATTTATTATTTTAGAGGGAGAGAGAGAGAGAAAGCGAGAGAGTGAGTGAGCACTGGAGGGGAAGAAGGAGAGGGAGAATTTAAGGTAGACTCCCCAGTCAGGGCTCAATCCCACAACCTTGAAATCATGATCTGAGCTGAAATCAAGAGTCAGATGCTTGAGAGTCACCAGGCACCCTGGGAAAGAAACTCTTGTATTCAGAATAGTTATCCTATTCTTTTAAATTGGTACATAGTATTATTTAATATAGAAAACCATAACTTATAACCATTTTCATGTTTTGGTGGGCACTTACATAGGTTTAAGTTTATTTTCTTTAAACAAGTGGGTAGCTTATAAAGATATTGGAATATTTTAAAGAATAAATTTCTAGAGGTGATAGATACTGGAAATTATTGTTGATATTTCAGCCTGTTCAACATTTTTACTTGCTGTTAAAATGGATGGTAAGCTGACATGTGTTTCTTTTATATATGGTTGTTACTATTTATAGAAAAACTATTGAATTTCATTGCTGAATAGTTTATGACAATCTTGATAATTAGTGAATCTACTATTCCCTGAATTTATATTTTTATTGCCTAGGTATAAAATTGTCATCTACACAAATGATAATTTTCATTTTCTTTTAAATAATCATACTCATTTATTACTTATTATATTAACCAGAACTTCATTATTCTCTTCTTGAATATACTAGAAAGTCTTACAATACTGGCCCTTCCCTATATTTTCTTAATGAAAAATAATATTTGACTTATGAATGTGGAATTTAATTTTTTTTCAGTGTTCTAAAATTCATTGTTTATGTGCCACACCCTATCTTCAAATCTCTTAATGGTAAAATTATATTTAACAGTCATTGTATATTTTAGATTTCCATTATATTTACAGTTATGTTTGTATCAATGCCTAACAATAATTTTTTTCCTTTTTTAAAAAATTTTTTATTTTTTTAATTCTTTTCAGCATACCAGAATTCATTGTTTATGCACCACACCCAGTGCTCCATGCAATACATGCCCTCCATAATATGCACCACCAGGCTCACCCACCTTCCTATCCCTGTCCCTTCAAAACCCTTAGACTGTTTTTCAGAGTCCATAGTCTCTCATGGTTCATCTCCCCCTCCAATTTTCCTCAACTCCCTTCTCCTCTCCATCTCTCCATGTCCTCTCCATGTTATTTCTTATGCTCCACAAATAAATAAAACCGTATAATAATTGACTCTCTCTACTTGATTTATTTCACTCAGCATAATCTCTTCCAGTCCTGTCCATGTCGATACAAAAGTTGGATCTTCATCTTTCTGATGTAGGCATAATACTCTATAGTGTATATGATGGCCCAGTAATATTCCATGGTATATATGGACCACATCTTCCTTATCCATTTGTCCGTTGAAAGGCATCTTGGTTCTTTCCAGTTTGGCAACCATGGCCATTGCTGCCTATGAACATTGGGGTACAGATGGCCCTTCTTTTCACTACATCCTAACAATACTTTTTATCTTCTTTTTCTCTTGATAAAATTAAAATTCTTGTTATTTTATATTTATAATTAATATATAATTTTATATTACTATTTGGCTTTATTAACATATTTTGTTGTTTTCTATTTAGTTTGCTTGCCTCTTCTGCTTTCTAGTTTAAGAATTTGTGCTTTAAGATTTATTATTATTATTACTTTTTCATTTTTTGAGTTCTTTTTCTTGTATATCTGAAAAGTTCCAATTTTGGGCATTGTTTTGCTTGAATTCATAAATCAAAACAATGTTCCTTTTGTGGTATTATGTTCCAAGATTCAATGTTATGTATGGATTAAAAAAATACTAATATAATTTCTTTTTTATAAGAACCCTGTATTGCAAGAAAAGATAGCATACCCCCAATAAAGACCAAGTTATAAAATGCAAATGAGGGAAAACTAGATGACTAATAGTTATATAAAAAGATGCTCAAACTTATTTTTAATTCTATAAATTAAAATTAAAATGTGATATTATTTTGTATTCATCAGATTGAGAAACAATAATATGTAGTTTTATAACTCCAAATGTTGGAAGATATTTAGGTAAAAAGGAATCTTGTATACTGATGTTGAAAGTATAGACTGGCTTAACCTCATTTTCAAGACATCTTTTACCACTTGGTGAAAGTAAGTATACACACCCAACAACCCAGAAACCCAGCTTGTAGGTAGACCTTTCAGCAAAATTCTACACAGGGTATAAAGAGACATGGATGATGATTTGTAGTAGCAAAATGTTAGCAGTAATCTAACTATCACTGGGAAAATGGACAACTGTAATGTGGTTAAGCTCTACATCATATCCTGCAGCAGCTAGAAACTCTGATTAGATATACATTAAAAACTTGATAACTCTTAAGAACATAGTTATTTGTGAAACAGACACATAGACCAGTGGAACAGAGTAGAGAGCCCAGATATGGACCCTCAACTTTATGGTCAAATAATCTTCAACAAAGCAGGAAAAAATACACAGTGGAAAAAAAGGCAGTCTCTTCAATAAATGGTGCTGGGAAAATTGGACAGCTATGTGTAGAAGAATGAAATTTGACCATTCTCTTACACCATACATACAAAAAGATTAACTCAAAATGGATAAAAGACCTCAACATGAGACAGGTATCTATCACAATCCTAGAGAAGAACATAGGGAGTAATCTCTTTGACACTGACCACAGCAACTTCTTTCAAGATATGTCTCCAAAGGCAAAGGAAACAAAAGCAAAAATGAACTTTTGGGACTTCATCAAGATCAAAAGCTTCTGCACAGCCAAGGGAACAGTCAACAAAACAAGGAGGCAACCCATGGAATGGGAGAAGATATTCACAAATGACACTACAGACAAAGGACTGATATCCAAGATCTATAAAGAACTCCTCAAACTCAACATATACAAAACAGATAATCATATCAAAAACTGGGTGGAAGACATGAATAGAAACTTCTCCAAAGAAGACATACAAATGGCTAACAGACACATGAAAAAATGTTCATCATCACTAGCCATCAGGGAGATTCAAATCAAAACTACATTGAGATTCCACCTTACACCAGTTAGAATGGCCAAAATTAACAAGACATTAAACAACATGTGTTGGAGAGGATGTGGAGAAAGGTGAACCTTCTTAAACTGGTGGTGGGAATGCAAGTTGGTGCAGCCATTTTGGAAAACAGTGTGAAGATTCCTTAAGAAATAAAAAACAGAACTACCTTATGACCCTGCAATTGCACTACTGGATATTTACCCCAAAGATACAGATGTAGTGAAAAGAAGGGCCATCTGTAACTCAATGTTCATAGCAGCAATGGCCACAGTCAACAAACTGTGGAAAGAACCAATGGACAAATGAATAAAGAAGATAACGGTCCATATATGCTATAGAGTATTAGGCCTCCATCAGAAAGGATGAATACCCAACTTCTGTATCAACATGGATGGGAGTGGAAGAGATTATGCTGAGTGAAATAAGTCAAGCAGAGAGAGTCAGTTATCATATGGTTTCACTTATTTGTGGAGCATAAGGAATAACACAGAAAACATTGGGAGATGGAGAGGAGGAGTGAGTTGGGGGAAGGTGGAGGGGGAGATGAACCATGAGAGACTATGGTCTCTGAGAAACAAACTGAGGGTTTGTGGGGGAAGGTGGTAGAAGGTTTGGTGAGCCTGGTGATGGGCATTATGGAAGACACATATTGCATGGAGTACTGAGTGTGGTACATAAACAATGAATTATGGAACACTGAAAAGAAATTTAAAGAGATAATTAAAAAAGAACATAGTTATTTGTGGAAAAAAAACAAAGGAAAAATAACATAGTAAGGTTTCTAGCATGATACAGCTTATATATTTCAAATACCAAAATGCACAAAATAAAATTCTGTACATCTCTATTAACATGGAAGAGTAAAGGACCAAGTATAACAAAGATGGTTCTGAAGAATGAAATTAGGAATAGGAGACTAACCCTTTTAGGGATCAAGACTTATAAAGCTGTAGTCATTAAAACATACTCCATAAGGAATAGAATAAAATAGTGCACAGGGCTTGGAAACAGAAACATGCATTTATTGAATTTTATTTATGACAGAATTGGCATGGTCAGTAGGTAAAGAATGGGAGGACATTTAATCAGTGAAATTGTAACAAATGTTTGATGTGGAAATATCAAAGTGTGGAATAGAAATGTGTATACTATATGCCCACCAAAAAAGGGGTAATAGAATATTCATGAGTAATTTTAATTGTGGCTACCAATATTTTCTGAATAATCAGACATTTAGGTTCTTAAGTAGTTTCTAACCTGAGTGGTTGAAAATAAAGTTTTAAAACTTTTAACTGGTATTTTTGTTTCTTTCTAAGTTCAAAACTTTTCAGAATGATTACAGAGCCAGCTAATGGAATCTATAGTTTAAAACAAATTTTGCAAATTATTGAAAATTTCATATGATCAATTTTTATAAATGTTCTATCATTTATTGAAAATTTTCTACTATCATAGTATGTTTTATATGCATTATGTGCCAGACTGCTATTTATATCTTCTGTTTTATTTAGAGATTCTGCTATTTAGTTTTACATTTTTTGATTTTTTAAAGCTTCTGTTATTTTGGGAGGTTTGTATTTTTATTTTGCTCCTCACTGAAGTTAACTTTCTAAATTTATATATGCTTAAACATCTTTTTACTGACTCATCAACTTTAGAGGTTGTCTTTTATTGACTACCTAGCATGATGGCTAAAAAGAATTAGTACCTTTATCATTCCTTCTACTTCTCTTTATGACCACTCTAGTTTTGTGGTAGTTTTGTTTGTTTTCATGGATATTAAACTCTACTGAATGAAAAATTACAAACCAGAACAATTTTGACTCTGTTTTCCCATTGCCGTGTGGTGTCCCCTCCTCAGTTCTTTTTTTCAGATAGACATGTGGGAAAATAATTGTTACAGATTTGATCTTTGCTCTTATTCGCTTGTAATGTTAGTAGTTCTATTTCAAGGTTCAGTTCTACTGGTTAAGGGTGTAGCCCATGATCTTAAAACACTTTTATATTTATTTTCTTTTTTTCTACTCAATTCATGAGCTTAGCTTCATTGGATTCATCCCTTCTTCCAGACAGAGTATGTGGGAGATAAAAAAAACTTTGGCCAAGGAGTTGCTTAGGGGAGGACACCAGAAATGGAGGGTTCCTTGGAATTTTTCCCTTAATCATTAATTTCCTAAGACCTTGTACTCTATTTTCTCTTTTGATTTCTGTTCTGGTTAGACTCAGACAAATGTTTATTTAATTTAATTTGTTTACATTTCATATCTATTTATTATGAAAAAATTTAACATATTCAGAAGAAGAGAAAATGATATAGTATAATCCCATGTACTCATTGCCCAGCTCTTAGAGTAATCAACCTCATGTCCAGCTGGGTTCATTTATATTCTCATCTTGTTCCTATTCTTCTCTCCTGGTTTATTCTGAAGATACCTTGAAGATTATTTTGAAGATTATCTTGAAAATATTTTGAAGATCTTATAAAGATAATCATATTATATCATTTATGTATATTTTCAATATATCTCTAAAAATGACTATTAAAAATATAACCTCTCTTATTATATAAAACTCTAACAAGAATCCTTTAATATGATTAAACATAAAAAGATTCTTTAAATTCCCACAATTATATCTTACTCTTTCTAAGAATTTTATTCTTCAAATTAGGATCCAAATAACTTCCATACATAGCAAATGGTAGGCATGCTCTTAAGTCTCTTTCATTCCTATACCTTCTACTTGCATCTCAGTAGTATTTTTCTTGTGATTTTTGTTGTTGCTGTTGAAGAAAACTTACAGTCTGTGTTATAGGGTTTCTCATAGTTTGACTTGTGCTGATTGCATCCTGTGGTACTTCTACAGGAGTCATCTGTTCTTTTTCTTATACAGTGATCAGGTTGAGTCTTGATTTTATTTTGGTTTTTGGCAGAGCTCCTTGTGAGGTGGTGGTATATGTCCATGAGAAGATGCTTGTGTGTTTTTTTTTTGGTTTTTGGTTTTTTTTTTTTTTGGTGAATTTAGCAGGCATTGATAATCACTGCTAGAAAGGGTTGCAGGAGGGTGATATTCTAATTAAGTCATTCCTTTTCAACTATTACCCAAAATACTTAGATGAATAAAAAATTCTCCCCCATAAATTCTTTATTTGAGTTCAGAGCATAATGGATAGAATTGCAAGAGAGATGCTTGAGTCATTTCCTTATTTATCGTATTTCAAAATCATGAGTTGGCTCACTAGTACCCTTGCAAGATCTCCAATTAGGTTTTAAAAAATAAATATTATTTATTTATTTATTTATTTATTTATTTATTTGTCAGACAGAGAGAGAGGGCACAAGAAGGAGAGCAGCAGGCAGAGGGAGAGGCAAACTCCCTGCTGAGTAGGGACCCCAATGTGGGACTCAGTCTCAGGTTCCTGGGATCATAATCTAAGCAGAAGGTAGACACTTAACCCACTGAACCACTGGGACATCCCTTATTAAGAACTTACAGTTTTAAACATTTGATGTGCTTTTTAAGCACTTAAAATTATAATTCTTATTCAAGCTCAAATTTCCTCAGTTTTGAATAGGGAGAACTTCTCCCAAGGAGAGTCCTTTTGACATGATCCCAATGTTTGTTTTCTTCTGTCTGGTTTGACAACATGTTCTAGGCTCATCTTGTATATTTCCTGCCCCGGCTTGAAATTTTGAGGAACTCTTGTTCCTTTGTGAGAAATGGTATTTGGAAAGTAAATTCTGTTTGAGAGGGATATTTATTGTTCCTTTGTAGGCATTTTTAGTGAAAAGAAGTAGAGCATATTTTAAAAAATCATATATATATATATATATATATATATATATATATATATATATAGTGTCATGGTTATGCTCCAATAAAAATTTAACAAATTCAGGAATTCAGGGTTTTTACTTAATCAAATTCCTCTTACATATGGGCCTCCTTTACTCATGGCCAAAATTTTCAGTTTTTATAGACGGCATTATTATTATTCATTTTCTTCTCTCTCTCTCTCTCTCTCTCTCTTTTTTTTAATCTGTTTGGTACACTAAGGAAAGCAAAACTAATGATCAAAAATATAATGACTATAAATATAGCTTGAGAACTTTTTCTTTCACTTTTTTCCTTAGTGTATATCCCACTAAGAATGAACAGTTCATTGTGTTTTAAAAGTCAAATAAAAAAAGAAGCAACTGGGGCCTCAGTCCATTGGTTTAGTGTCCAAATTGTGGTTTTTAGCTCAGGTCATAGTGTCAGGGTCATGAGATTGAGCCCCACGTGGAGCTCATCTGGGAGTCTGTTTAAGACTCTTTCATTTTCCCTCTGCTCCTCCCCTCCTTCACGTGTGCTGGGGTGCACTCTCTCTTCCTCTTAAATTAAAAAAAAAAAAAATTCTTTAAAAATAATTAAAAATAAATAAATAAGTAAAAATCACTTAAGTAGTTCCTTTCAGTGTAGTTACTTTTATCAACTCTATGTAGGCTATTCTTATTTTTTTATTAATCTTCTATTGGAATTTTGATATTAAAAATTGTTTTGTATTTATAAAAATATTGATGCTATTTTATCAACTCTGTTTCCTTTTTTCTCCTACCTAAGTACTAAGGAGGCACAATTCCAAGGTCAGAAGAAATCGGGGGTTTACAGGATGGTATGACCATAGACTTTTTTTTTTTTTCTAAAATCTTTTGTTTCTGGTTTATCTCTCCACTTTAAAAAATATAAGCAGATATACTCTTTCTTAGATTAATGGTGGGATTTAAAGCATCTTTAAAGATAAATAACGTGTGTGTGAGAGAGACAGACAAAGAGAAAGGGACAGAGAGAGAAATTGAGAAGGTAAGGGAGAGAGAGAAACAGCAGAGGTTTAAGAACGTATGCTAAATTTGGCTTGACAATAAGTTTTTTTGGATTTATAGAAACTTGCCAGGTTGCTTTCAGTGTACATATTTATAACTAGGAGTCTGTTTAATTTGATTGTTAATATGCTAAGGTTATAAATACATAATTTCTTTTTTTCTAATGTATCCTCTAAGGTAGTTTACTTTTCAAAGAATACATGCTTCTGTGTAGCTTATTTGAGTAATTGTGAATATACATTGTTCACATCCCCATGTGTGAAGGTATCTTTAACAAATACAAGGTTTTTGGAATTTTTTAAAAATTTAAACTATTGAAATGTATCAATGAGCTGAATGTGACTTGATAATATTCACATTTAACTATGAATGAAGTGAACTTATCAATATTATGTATTAACATTGCTATATTGATTATTCAAATTTAATTTAACATTGCTCTCATCTTTGAGAAGAATTTCTCTATTTTGCCTGTTTTGATAATTGCCAATGATCCTTATCTTCTGGTATTTAGGTCCTTTTATTTTCTCCTCTCACATTAGACCCAGTTTGATTCAGGAAAACTTTCTTTAGTATTTTTAATTAATTTATTCACTTCTCACAGTATTTTTATATATTGATAATGTCAAATTATGACATGTTAAAAAGAAGACTTTATCTAATGGGATTCTGGGCAAAATGTTCCTCTCAAGAAATGCAGTTAATGGATGATGGATGATGCCTTCCAAGTGACTAGTCATGTTTGGAAATATGTCAAGACTTGGAGAAAATGTAGTGAAAGGTGCACAGTGTCACACTGTGCTTGTGCCGGCACAAAGTGGAAGGAGAGAGAGATTGTTAATATTTTGAAAATAAAATGTGAGAGCATGAGGGTCTAATGAGAGTTTTTTAAAAATGCTTACTAGTATGATAGCACAGCTGTGTGATATCCTTGGGTCACATTCTCAAGAAAACCTATTATCAAAATTTTCTGATTAGTCATTGTGTAAAGAGTTAGACTCATATTTCTTCGTGATGAACCCTCGGTTTTATAGCCAGACCATGCCTGCCTAGTTTTATATGATTTTTATCTATAATTTCATCTTCTCTAAACTCATTGTTCTCATCTTATCCACAGTCCAAATCTGCTTTTCTGACTTTCCATACCGATGCATTGGAAATACCATCTAACTTATGATTCAAGATAGAAACAAGAAAGTCATCCTTAACATTTACCTGTCCTTTAATTTTCTTAATCATTCATTGAACTTTATAAAGTTTCTCCCTGAAATATCTCTGAAATCTGTCCACTTTGATCACAACCTCACTGACTTTGCTTTAAATTAGAAACCCAACGTGTGTTCTAAACTATTAAAATAGCTTCCTAACTCTTAATATCTATTTCCATAATCTGCCTAACTCTAAACTATTTTCTCCACTTCCATTAATTTTTGTTATAAAATGCAGATATGATACTACTGAGTTTTAGATAGAAACCTTCAATGGTAATGAATTTCTTACTGTCAAAAGTCCAGGTATCTTACAAGGGCTCATCACCTTGACTCAATATATCTTTGGGGATTTCACTGCTATCCAAAAGAATTCCCTTAACTGTAAAGAGAACCCATTACTGAAGCTTTTGACAGCCATTGGTTGGTCCAGGGATGGGCAATGGATAAGGCAGAAGCAATTCAAAATCCTTTTTGATTGGGGGGGTGGGTGGTGGCAGGAGTTTGGAGTTGGGCCGGAGAAAGGGAAGGAAAGAAAAATAAAGATTAAAATATGGTCTGAAATTTGGTCTCTCCATGCAACTAGATCTCTTTCACGTGAATTTAAGGGGATATTGATGGTCATTTTCATGTGGCTTGAGTACCAAAGAGGGTATGTATGTTGAGAAAAATTATTTAAACAGATAATCAGAAAGAAGCAGATAAATGAGATAGAAAGAACATGCTCCTTGTGTTCCTTGAAGCCTTCTAGTTGCTGTTTTCTGGAGACTTGGGTTTCTTTCTGTTTAAAGAAAACCAACAATAAAAGCTAAGCCAATGAATGTAATTGTATTGGGGGAGGAAATGGAAGATGCAAGTAATTCTACTAATTACTAAGTAAGAGGGCAATTTTACTAAAAGTTTGCTCAATTCTAACACTCTTAAAGAACTGACAGAGCTTTTGAAATTGGTTATATTTCTATAAAAAGCTATTTACATATTTTTACAATATTACATTCAAGTTAGACAAATGAAATATTAACGGGATAGTAATACAACTATTCAGTTCTGTCTGACTTTGATTTACCTGTAATTTGAATCTCTGCCATTAGTTCAGAAAAGAAAAAAAATAATCTCTGTAAACATATTTAATGTAGGGCTTCTGGGTGGTTCAGTGGGTTAAAGCCTCTGCCTTCGGCTCAGGTCATGGTCTCAGGGTCCTGGGATCGAGCCCTACATCAGGCTCTCTGCTCAGTAGGGAGCCTGCTTCGTCTTCTCTCTCTGTCTGCCTCTCTGCCTACTTGTGATCTCTGTCTCTGTCAAATAAACAAATAAAATATAAAAAAAAAACAATATTTAATGTATATTTGGAATGAGATGTATTTTCTCAGTCAGGTGTGAAGTGTGAGAACTAGGCCCTTTACCACACCTCTAGCTCACCTACTCATGATAATGGATTTCGTTTCTTGGTAAATAACAATGTCAATGTAAACTATCTGGAATGTCTCTGTTGTCCCCAAATTGAATATCAGGCTTAAAGCTAAAGATAAATGGACTCTCAACACACTGTCTCTAAAAAGGGCCACCTGCAATTAAGTTTAGAATGGTCACACTCTAATCCCTGGATATTAATCTTGAGGATGTCTGCCATACTGGCTAGACTGTATTAGAGACAGATATAAATATGTAACTAGTGATTTAAGAAAGGTAACGTCTGAGATCAGTAAGTGCTCTGAAGGATATAAATACTGTCCTGTGACAGAATGTGACTGGGGCAGAGACTTTGGATAGTGTGGTCAGCAAAGGACTGTGAAAAGGTGACAGAGGGGCTGAGAATGGAATGATAAAAAGTCGTCAGCCACCTGAACATTGACAAGAAAAGCATACTATCCAAATGAAAGGCAGGTGCAAAGATTAGAAGTGGGAATGTGTCTGAAATAGTTGCAGAATAGAAAAAAGGCTAATGGTATCTGGGAGGCATAGAGCATAGTAACAGTACTATGCTTTTTAATATATTTGCTAGAATAAGTCTGACTATGATAATATAAACAATTTGGCCTTTTCAGTTTTTAATATTTAATAACAATGAAATATGTCTTTATATTCTTTTTCTTTATTTGAATTATTATAATTAATCAAAAATGATTCTTGGTTATTTATTACAAGATCAAGTCATATGTTTTAAATACAGCATGAGGCTTGTTTTCATAAGAAATAACTTTCTTTATAGACATGAATACTTAGAAACTTTATGTAAAGTTCTTTCAGACCGTGGAGCAAGAAATTCCAGCCCATATCATTCAAATACTGTGTCTGAACATAAAGGGAAAAACTATCTACTTGTCAGTTTGCTTTCATGAACAGTTTGAGCTGGTTTACGTAATGTGGGTCATCATGTAATGTTTTTTGTTGTTGTTAAATCAGGAGCTTCTCTCTTTAGAAGAATTAGCAAGTACATATCTTTAAACTTCTTGCAAAACTTTCAAAGTGATCACTTCGAGCCAATCTTTACTTTGTGATTTTAAGACTATCAGTAGCTAACAGAGTGCCACGGTGATTTGAATCCATTGATGACTTGCAGGAAGTTATTGTAAGTCAATATACAAGGTTCATCAGTGCAGTATCTGAAGCAGCAGAAATTGACTTGCAGGCGTAAGGGTACCTCCGGATTGTAGTTATTAGCTCCATTTGTCAATATGGAGAAATGAAGACTAAGAAAGATGAATTAGGTTTGCCAGGGTTATAAAACACTGGAGGGACAGAACCAGAAAGAGAGCCTGTGTTGTCTAACACCCAAATCCCAGCTCAGAGTTCTACATAATATTGCCTCTAGCTAAATGCTACCAGTTTGGTGGATAACAGGCTCAATGTAATGCTTTTTATTGTGACTTTTTGATAATTAATGACTAGGGATGCCTTCTCTGTTCTTTCTGAGATGTTAAACTGTTTCTCAGTGAGTTCTCAGTCATGAATCTTTGTTCTCTGCCTGCCTATATTTCTCGCCCCATTGGCTTCACAGCGAGATGGAATACAGAAAAGATGTAAAGTCTCTGCCCTTTTTTCCATTAGTGACAATATTTTTCCAGTTCAGTTGCAGGTTTAAGCATAGGCTCTTTGTTAGCTAATTCATCTAACACCTCACTCACACCAAAACATACAAATGCTTGAGACCAAAACATACAAATGCTTCCTAGACCTTTATGTTCTTATTCTATTAATTTCAGAGACAAAGTAATGTGATATTCCCCCTTTTTACTTTATATCTTTTTTTTTAATCATGAAATATATTTGAGTTCTGCAATAGCTTACTGATAGGATGGGTTAGCAAGAATTATTGATTAAATCCTACTCATTTGTGAGCAACGACTTTTTCATCCCATTTCTCACAGGCTAGGGTTTGTTTCCTACATCAGAGTTGCCTTTGTGATATGTAGTAATATTTTGAGAAATGTAAATGATGACATTGAAGTCATTCAGTCAATAATGTGATATAATACATTTAATTAATTTTCTTACCACATCCCAAAGGCAATTTAAAAGTGGAGACTTATCTTCTTCACAACATGCGGAGCACACTTGATACAGTATATCTTGATGAAAAAGACTTTGGCAAGACGCAAAGAAAAGAAAATGCAGTAAAATGTCTTGTTGCTCTGGAAGAAAAAGGAATTGAATAATCTATTGCCAGTCAATTGAGATTTCACCTGAGATAATATAACAAGACATTAGTAGCAGTAAATATGGAGGGGGTACAGACAGAACTGTATTCTTAATGTGTAATCTTTAAAATATTTGAGTGATTTACTTATCACATGCCCTTTTCATTGAAATACATGCATTACAAATTCTGATTACATTTGAAAAATTAGAACAGGTGAGTTTTATTTTCAGATTTTTACCTGTTTTGTCTTTGCATTTAACCAATATGATTTAAAAGTATAGTTAGCATGCTTGTTTCTATATAGCTTCAATTTATTACATGCAATTTAATTAACACTAGTATTTCAGCAGAATAGATAAAGCTCATGAAGTCTTTCACAATATGCCCTTGCAATTATTAGAATTCCTGGGCTTTTCTTGTGTGGAGAGTAATTGCATAACCATATGCTTCTGTTAGAAGAGTTAACATCTAATCTAAAGAATTTTTCTTCCTTTGATTGATGGACAATTTTTAAAGAATGTAGTTTGTCAAGAAGCCTTTGCCTTTTCCTTCCTGAAATCCCTGTTTCAAACCAGTGCTAGCAATTTCCTGTCTGTGATGGCATTCAAGACATGAGATACCCTTGTCTTTGACAGCAAAGGACATTTGTTTTGTTTGAGCTGCACTCTTATCACTGACAACAATAAAATTGTCAAGTGTGTTATTTGAAACATCAAATTCAATAAGAACCTTTGTGTAAGTAAGGGATGTTGGAAATAATAATGTTTTCTTTCTTAACCAATGGCATACACAGCTAGAATTTGGAATATTTGTGGGTTTCATGACCGAATATGATATAACTGCAAAAGAATATAATTATGAAGAATAAAGGAGGATATTTTTGTAAATTATAGAGTAGAATATAAGCTATTTGTGAAATTATGCATCAAAAATCAAGGAGATAACAATTAATAAAATTAATGACAATGAATTTTAAAATACAAATTTTAGTTCTCCACAAAGGTTTGCAGATAAATACCTGAGTTGTCACTGAAAAAAAAAAAATGAATGGAGTAAGATAAAAATTAGACTTCTATATCTTTATTAATTCATCATCAACTGGATATACGATCCATTCACTCACTCGTTCTCCATGTTGGTTGGATGCATTTCCTTCTAACCCTAGTTGAACCCATATTTCTAATTGGGTTCAATCTTTGTAAATGAAAGAATATTTACCTAACTACTTTGTGGCTTGATGAGGTAAATTAAATGGAAAGGAGGAAAAAGATTAAATTTAAGGAACACTGCTGGCAATTTATACAACTGCTGGCAAAAATTACAGTTGCACTGGATCTTAGAAAGAATTTCAGTTTAAATAAATTCATAGTTTGGTGAACATATAACTATGTTCTATTAAATTAGAATAGTAGTAAATCTGTCATAGTATAAGATCCTACACACAGTGTAAGAATTATGAAATTATTAAAATAGTCATCGGCAATTTTTATTTTTAGCATCTAGGAAGCAAGTCTAATTTATATTAATAATTGTAATTAGGTCATATTTTATTTTACAAGTACAATAATATCGGCCTTTAATTTCTTGGTTTTTTGCTTTGCAGGATTCCTGAAATATAAATTTAGAAAATGTACCTTAAGCACAAAATTGGTAAACATGAATGATAGGGACAAAGCTATGTAAAATATTTTTTCATTTTAAATGTACTGCATTTTCTTGGAACCCTATATAACCAACGGGGGGGGGGATATATATGATATTGCAGTCCTTACCAACAAATGTTTTAGTAAGAATTCTTAGGCCATTTTTTCTTACCTATGAAATAGCCTGTGAGGTTCTATTATTTCTGGAGGAATCTGTAAGCCACATGTGTCCCAGAAGACATAACTTCTTTTTAAGAGGCAGTGGATATAAGATGTAATGGATTTCTTATGTGCATATACATCTGAAGTAAAGTCCATTCATACTTACAATGTGTCTAGAGTTTCACTGGTGTCTAAAATGGGGGAAAGGAGTGGGGGAAGACTCTATTCTATTATCACTACCTCTCTTTCCTTTGACTGTATTTCCTCCTTTCTTCTTGTGTCCTTTCCTCATTTGCTCACATACGCACACCTCTGATTCACCTATAGCCCAGGCATGATAGATTGGTTTCTAGATTTGGTACTGAGTTGAATCCATTTCCCTGCCACGGAGTAAGTACACTGCAGGAGACCATTTAGGCATTTGAAAAATAATGATTTTATTTTTAAAGATTTTACGGAGAAAAAAGCATTGGCTTTGAATTTTAGAGGATTTTAAAAGTTGAAATGAATAGGTGAATACATAATTAGAGTTACTTATAGGAGAGTTATGCATCCTTTAATTTTTTCAAGCCATGATATAATAAATTATTAAAATGCACCAAAATGAAAATAAACCTTAGACCATTTACTCCTTTAAAAAAAAATGTTAATGTATATTTATAATATATATAATTATGTGCCGCCATTACAAATCTAATGTTAATGCTAACCAAATATCCTAGAATTGAGGCAATAATATATCACATGGCTTTTCCCTCTAATGCATAGTATGTAGCTGGAACTCCAGGGGACTCTATTATGTCTAGGCTTTTCCCAGATTATCCTACTTTGGAACATCTGGTAGTCTCCAGCAAATGCATATACATCTGTTCTGGACACTACCACATCAAGCAGCCATCTGGCTCTAGAATCCCGCTCTGCCCGCTGCTCACGGTTTACCACAAGCCCTGGAGCATGTTATCTCACCCTTGATCTTAAGAGTAACTTCTCTCAAGCGGCTGTTGCTGGTCTAAACTGCTGCATGTTCAGTTTGGGCAGAGAGCCGGCTTTTTAGCTCCCCACAGGAATCACTGAGAACAGGTTGTAACGTTTAACAAGATTTTACTGAAGGCTTGGGAACAATAGAAGAGAAATATAATAGAAAGAACTTTAAAAAGGATGCTGAGTAGATCCACTCTCCGTGTGAGCCAGTAGCAACACCGTTCTCCCCGCCTGGCCCAGAGTCTAACACAGAAAGGGGCCAGGCATTTGTTGTTGCTGCTGAAGTAATTAAGACAGTGAAACATTTGTAGGATCCACACATTCAAAGGTGTTCATGAGTTTTTGAGCTAGTAGCGTCTCAACCTCCATCTGGCCAACTTCTGCTGGGACTCAGTTTACCTTCCCTCGGAAAAGTGTCTTTGAAAAGGTCTCAAATCCAGGTCCTTTCCCTTCAAAGTCAGCACAAACTCAGCCATGTCTCCTCATCTAAGTACACAGATTATATCGGAAGTAGTGATTGTTATAATACTTCCATTATTCTAGCATTTGCGGTGCTCTGTTACTTTGAAGTACAAAAAATACTAGTCAGCAACTCAGGTCTCTTTCTGGATGTCTTTTTTCATCCTCTTGTTTTTCTGACTTTGTCCCGATTGAAACTTGATACTCTTACTGCAAGGCCCTCAACCACTCATTCACACTTAGTTCCTGCAAGTTCCTTCCTGATCATTCCATTTTCCCATGACCCCTGCTGTTTGGCAACACCCCCCTCCCCATGAACTCTCCATGTTCATCTTTCATCTGAGGAATGAAGAAGTTAGGTCAAAAGGAGGGGCAATACTGTAGTCAAATGTTCTGTAACACAGTCCTTAGGAAGTTTCTGAGAACTTCTCTCAGGGTGAATAAACATGTCAAGAAACTCTGAAGCCTAACAAGCACAACTGTCCAAGAGTTGGGAGCTCTTATTCTGAAGCTGCCTTGGGTTCACTACAGGAAAGTCAAAGGGAGCAACTGAGCCCTGGGGCAGCTAGCAATTTAAATTAACATGATAATAACCGATAGGCAAGTGCATATATGTATTAACATTTTACCCAATGCTTTGCTATAAAGCTAAATTGTTTGTGTTTTCATGGTTTCTAATACATTATTAGTATACAGTAAAATGTTAGTGATTCACTTTATTAAGCTATTTTGTTAAGAGACTTTGAACCTACACAAGATTTTATTTAATAAAGTTTCCATTTTCTGTGATCATATAATATGAAAAAGAGCAGATAATTACAATATTTATCAATAATATGAAAAAGAGCAGATAATTACAATATTTATCAATAATTTTTTTTAATTTTTAAAAACATTTTATTTATTTATTTATTTGACAAAGAGAGGGATCACAAATAGGCAGAGAGAGAGAGGGGGAAGCAGGCTCCCTGCCGAGCAGAGAGCCCGATGTGGGGCTCAATCCCAGGACCCTGAGATCATGACCTGAGCCGAAGGCAGAGGCCCAACCCACTGAGACACCCAGGCGCCCCTATCAATAATATTTCTAGATTTGCTTACTACTCTTTGAAATAACATCACTTATATGCGTGGATTACCCAAGGAGTGATGTTTGGGTCCCTAGAGAGGACATTCCCCAAATGAAGTGGAACACAGTTAAGGTCAGAGGTAGCAGAGAACGTACATTAGGGACAGACAGCAAGGTAAACTTGTCCAAAGCAGTAGTGGGTGTTGGAGAATAATGAGAGGTGTGTTTGGATTGATGAGGAGAATTTCTATTTTAAACTCAGCAAAGAAATTTTGTATTGAGGGAAACAGGATATAGCGAATGAAAAAAAGTTGAGTTTGTTAAAGAAGTCCTAGAAATTTTACAGCTTTTCAATTTAGTGTTAATGGGACAGCTAGTCATATTATCTAATAAAATGGCAAACACAGTTATATAATATTTTATAACCAAAGGAATAAAACTATACATCTTTTGTTTATTTTAGCGTCAAAATTACAGTGGTACATCCTATTATGTAAAATGCAATAGCTTTTTTTTTTTTTAAAGATTTATTTATTTGACACAGATCACACTTAGGCAGAGAGGCAGGTAGAGAGAGAAGGGAAGCAGGCTCCCTGCCGAGCACTGGGGAGGGGGGGCGCGGGGCTCGATCCCCATACCCTGAGCCAAAGGCAGAGGCTTTAACCCACTGAGACACCCAGGCTCCTTTGCAATGGTTTTTTTTTTTTTTTTTTTTAATAACTTTAAAACAATAGTTTTGGAAAAAATGTCCCAATCTCTGAAGTAAAAACCCAAGTGACAATTACTTAGGAAGGAAATCCCAAGTGCGGACTCTTCTTGTGAAGGGAAATGCCTTGAACCATTTTCAAATATTTGATAGAAGTTGTGACTCGCCTTTGCGAGTCTTTAAGAACAAAATTCTGATCAAATAGTAAAACAACTTAAACTTAGCAAACTTCACAAAACAGAGATGTTTCTTTACGATGTTTATGAATACTAGACCTTGTGTTGATTTGGTTACTCATGTAGGAGAGACCATAAACACAAGCATTACAGGAGAGCTAGAGAGATGCAAACTGAAAGCATGTTGTTCTATAAACTTTGTGGCAAATATTGTCACAGGTTCCAAGACAGGTGCAAAACTTTCAAATTATCACCTGGTTTGCTTGCAAGAAGAAGAAGCGTCATGCTGCTCATCAGATATGTTGTGGCACTGTTACTTTCACACCTACTCTCTGTGCAAGACAAACCTTTAAACTTTTCCACATGGGATGGTGCTACATTTCATTGAGAAACATCTCTGCCCATTGGATAGCTGTATGATGGGAGCCCAAAATAAAGGGATTTTCAAAGAGTTCAAAGATTACAACCTATTAAAAAAATCTTAAAATCTTTAAATCTTTAAAAAATCTTAAAAAAATCTTTTTTAAAAATCTTTTAAAAAATCTTAAAATCTTTAACAGCTAGAGATGCATCTTGGTTTCCTTAGGTCAGGTTTTTGTTGGATTTTAGGAAAAAAAACTGAATTAAGAACACAACTGAATTAAGAGTTAAGAACTCAATATTCATACCTTCAATCTTAAATTGAATGTGTGTGTGTGTGTGTGTGTGTGTGTGTGTGTGTAGGAGTAAAAAGAGAATGGCATTGCCATGTTAGCTTTTTTATTTTTTTTTTAGATTATTTATTTATTTATTTGGCAGAGAGAGAGATTGAGAGATCACAAGTAGGAAGAGAGGCAGGCAGAGAGAGGGAAGCAGGCTCCCTGCTGAGCAGAGAGCCTGACACAGGGCTCTGTTCCAGGACCCTGAGATCATGACCTGAGCTGAATGAAGGCAGAGGCTTAACCCACTGAGCCACCAAGGCACCCTCACGTTAGCCTTCTTTACATGAATATTTTCTGCTGACTTATCCTAAATACTCAAGCAATGGTTAATTAACTGTCCTTACTATTCCTATTTTAGAGCTGCTCACCTTGAAAGTGTTGCTTAATGCCATTTGCTTGTGTGACACCACTCTTCTGAGTTACTAATACTCATAAAAGACAAAGAAATACAGTGCATTTAGATGTTGAAAAATCTTATACGTTATGTACTATCCTATTGTATCAATGAGAGTGAATATTAACAAGAGACCTAGGTTGCTCTGTTAGCAAGCAAAGAAACAAAACTTCATTTCAATTTCATTTCACATCCTCAGTATAAAACTTTTGCAAATTGCTATAAGAAATACCTGCAAGTTAAAATGATATTAGAAAAGTTCTGTCCTGATTGCTGGAGGCAGGAGGAATTTGGTGTCTGAAAATCCATCTAATCTAGGTAGTGGTTGGCTGTCCGTGTGCATCCTAAATTCTATAACCTTGACTTTGATTTCCATCTCCTGATCTCTCCGTTACACTTTTTCACACATTTCTTAATAGTGGCTAGCTCAATGTCAATAGCGCTCCCTTTGCTCTCACGAAAACCCCTCAACGTTCTCTATAGTTTAGGTCTGTGACTTGCCCTCATTTTCTGTGTTTTTTGACCTTCTATGATCTTTTATATAATTCCCACTCTTTGCTCTATTTTATGCTTTTCTTTTTTCTCCAACTGCATACATAGCACAAAGTAAACTAGACATCTGGATGTACTGGTGCCAATATTTGAGTCTGCTCTGTATCTTGGGATTTAAATTCCATCCATCCAAGTACATAAATTTCCTGGTTTGTTTGACATGCTGTTTGTTTATATTATGTTTGCATAGTAAATGTCTATAAATTCTGTATTTTAAAGATGTTGTCATATAACTGTTGCATTAACAGTAAAATAATTTTTGCATCTTTATCTTTCTTTTGTGACCCATTTTTATTTCCACTATTATTTTGTGTACACACACACACACACACACGCACACACACACCCCAAAACACGCTCAGTGGATTAGATGTGGAGAAGTCTCCCTTATGATGCAGTACAGAAGAGAACAGAAATTCTGGCCACCATTGAACAGTAGTTTGGAGTCATTAATTAATTTTCTATGAGCCTCTTAAAGCACTAATTTGGAAAAGGACTAGATTGTTTTATACCAGCAGTTTTCAACTATTTTTGCTTTAAACTTGTTGAACATGATACATTTTCAGTTACACTGGTGTTATAAATTGATCCCTGTGGAACCATCTTTTCCAAAGGTAGTGTGCCTTCTTTCAAGCCTAAATTAATGCCACTAAATTTGCCCTTTGATGTTAATAATTAAAAAAGAATAAAAACTCCTTGTGGAATTTTTCTTCAATGTAATTTAAGCTTAGTTACTTTCTCAGTAATAGCTTTTCGATAAGATTTACATCAATGATGAAGACCAGTTGGAGTGCTTGCTTCAAACTTTGACCTGGCAGGAATAATACTAAGTATGTTCCTATAGTTTCTCTGGAAACATCAGGCTCTGTCTGGAAAATCTCTTGATTTTCACTAAGTATATATACATGAGGCTATCTGTTTGCATCATCTACAAGTATATATTGTATATGAGCCATTTTGAATGATACTATGTATGTAAAAATCAAAACAAATGATACAAGGTCATTTTCCTAAGTTACTATATTGGAAATCTAAGACAATAGCAAAAAACTACTAAAATTCAAACACAGAAAATGCTCTAAAAATGGTAAAATGTAGGAGTACAGAGAGAAGGATTTTTTTGTTTGTTATTCTATGTCCACAAAATAATATCAGTAACTAAATTTTTTGAGTTTTTGGTATTTTATTTTATCTTATTTTTTGTTTTTTTTTAAACCTGAGATATATTTTGTTTTAATGTTTATTAAGATTTTTAATATATTTATTTGAGAGACATAGACAGAGATAACAAGAAAGAACAGAAGCAAGGAGGAGAGGGAGAAGCAGGCTCCCTGCTTAGCAGGGGACCCAATGTGGGGTTCAATCCCAGGACCCTGGGATTGTGACCTGAGCCCAAAGCAGACGCTTAACTGACTGAGCCACCCAGGCACCCCAAGGGCAATTTATTTTAAAGATACCCTCTTCAAATTTTATTAAATAACCACATTTTTATTTTTAAAATATTCTGGGAGAAAAGCTATTTGTAAATTTAGTGCTTCAAATTTGATACTGTTACAACTGCTGCTCTTGATTTTAGCAAATAGTGCAAACATTGTAGGAGGTCCTGGATACAGCATGTAACTCTTTTTAAAAAAATCTAATATGTAAGCCTTAATCTTCCTGCAAAATTATTATGAATTTATGAAGGTAGAAATCACTGGCATAAATTACTTCACCCCATTGAAAAATAATATGATTGATAAAATGCTGGGCCGTTTGTTTAATTTCAGAAACCCTATAGTATTGAGACTACAACAGCTACCAGGAAACCAAGAAAACATTAAAAGCTTGCAGGAGATTTGTCGTGGTACTAGAAGTTTTAGGAAGTCGAGTCTTAGAAATCTGGTTGGAAGAAGGGTTAGTGAATTTACCTCGTATCTCATTTATTTAGGAAGCCCATTATTTTTTTCTTATTAGAGGGCTGATGGAGAGGACTATGTATTGTGTGTATATGGGGGACATTTTCCTCAAGCCAAACCATGTCATAACCACTGCATGAGATCATTAATTGAATGATTTCACTGTGTTAACCTAATTTCTTATGATTAGTTTCTTGAGACAATTTCCATTGGCCTGAACAAATCCTGAAAATACTTGTGGCAGCATTAACTGAGAAGGAATGTTTGTTACAACATGCCCTTTGCTATTCTTCATTAAAAGATACATTTTTAAGCTTATATATATAATCCCTAGACTTTAACATGATCTCTGATAAATATGATGCATTTCTCATATAATTTTGGCAAATTTTCTTTTTAGATGAATTCTGTTTTGGGGCTTGTGTTAGCTTCTAGGTCTCTTATAACAAAATACTTATAACAAAATACCATAATGGGCGGCTTATACAACAGAAATTCACTTCCTCACTACTCCAGAGGCAGGAAGTCCAAGACTTAAGAGGTCAGGAGTTTTGGTTCCCCTGGGACCTTTCTCCTTGGTTTGAAAGTGACCAACTTCTCTTCTCTCTGTGTCCTCATATACCTTGCTCTCTGGCATTTCTTTCTGTAGGTCTTAATCTCTCCTTTTATAAGGACACCAGTCCTACTGGCTTAGGGCCACCCGAAGAGCTCATTATTTAGCTCTGATGACCTCTTTAAGGGGCTGCCAAAATACAGTCAACTTGGGGCTACAGCTTCAAAGCAAAGATTTGATGGGGACACCATTCAGTCCCTAAGATAATTACAGGGTTTTAGATATGTTGAACAATGAGAAACTCTTTTAAAAAATATCCTGAGTAACTAGGGAAATAGGATATGTTATGACAAGAAGCTGTCTGACCTGCACAGGCTGCTTGGGTCACCTGTCAAGAACGGAGCACCCCCTAGAGTCAAGAATCTGGGAGACACATAACTCTTCACTCTCCTGATACTTAATGATTAACCTGGGAGCATAAAATTTGTTCTCTCTCCTAAATATCCGTGTAATCCATTAACGTTTCTCCAATCCCAGTATGAATATGTTAATATCTTGGTCAGATTATTATGGAAATTTCCTAATTAGTATTTCTGTCATTCTCCCAATTTTAACTCTTTCCAGTTCATTCCTAAGTCAACGTACAGAGTGAGCTCTACACAAACTCCTCAGTGTTTCCCATTGACCATGGGATTGCATGAAATGCCCTGCATTCTCAGCTGCTTTCTCTACCCCTGCATCCATGAGATAGAGAAAATGGCTTCTCTACCCTTTTCTCACTCACTTCTTATACTATGCTTCAGCCAAACTACGCTTGCATTTTCTGAAGAAGATTGTGTTCTTTCTTACCTCCGATACTTTGTACAAGTTGAAATTTCAGCCTGGAGCCGTTTCTGCCGAGAATCTAATTCATATTTAAGGTCTTAGTTTAGATAACACTTTCTACAGGAAGCCTTTATTGACCTTCAAATCTGGGTGAGGTGCTCTTTGGAGGTACTACCGAAACCTCTTTTTTCTATTTAATTAATCCATACTTCTCTCATGATAACATTTCTCTCATTACTTTGGAATTACATTTTTATCAGTATGTATCTACTAAAATGTAAGCTCCTTAAGAAAAGGAATCCTGTCTTGCTCACTGTTCTAATGTTAGCACTAGTGTTAAGCCTGGCACATGGTAGGCATTCAACGGGACTGAAGTTACTGAATAAATGATATTATGGAAACTCTTCTGACATATATCATATTTTACTAGTAGGCATTAATGGAAGGGTAATTATCCCCAAATTATGTTTCCCTTAATTATATTTCCTTTACTGTCTTCGATATTTTCTTCTGTTTCTATCATTTTCTATTCTGGAGAATTCTTTATATTTTTGATCCCATATATATATTCTTTATATATTTTGATCCCTTTATATTTTTGATCAGGTCATCACTTGTATTCTTTTCACCTTGCGTGATCCAAAGAGACACTTGAAAGATGCTGATATATTGTATAAACTGACAACGGGGATGAATTGAAAAACGGACCAAATTAACCGAAAGGAAGAGAGTAAACGGACAGTGTCAGTGACTCAGGGGATGCTTCAAGGAAGCTGAGGTTGCCGCCATCAAGCTTCTGAGTGATAACAGAGCTGGTAGATTGTTGGTAGAATCTCTTTTTGCAAGTGATGGCTTGCAAAAGACGGTAGACTGTGCAGCAATCTGTGTGTGCGCATTTTAAGAGAAGAAACGTCCACCCAGACATCACTGTTGTAAATTGCATGTGGCGATGAATTAGAGCTTTATTCTCCAAACAATGAAATGGAAATGTGATTGAAAGTGAGTGAAACATGAGAACGGAGCTCACAGACAAAACACCCCCAGAAAAAAGAATGCTTGTGTAATGACTGTGCTAAAAACGTATAATTTCTAAATATGTGCTATCAGTTTCACCCGGAATTGGGTCCAAGTTTGTAAACATTTAGTCAAATAATAAAATTCGGAATAAAATTACCCTTTACTTTAGACAGAGGCTTTGACTATATGATTACCACGAGAAATTCTTACAGTCTTTGCTCCTGATGTCTTCCATGTCCATAGCTCTTTAGAAATCTTTATATTCCTTTTGTGTACCTTTATTACACAATTTTATAAATAAATAAAATTTTATTTTATTTTTAATTTATTTTTTATTTTTAATTTATTTTTTATTTTTATTTTATTTTTATAGTTTTATGATTTTTTTTACAATTTTATAAATAAATACATATTTATTTATTTGAGGGAGAGGTATTGAGAGAGGCAGGAAAAGAGAGATGGAGAGAGAGAATCCTCAAGCAGGCTCTCCGCTGAACTTGGAGTGGAGGCGGGAGCACTTGGAGTGCTCAATCCCATGAGCCTGAGATCCTGATCTGAGCCGAAGGTGGAGGCTTTAACCCACTGAGCCACCCAGATGCCCCACCATTGTGTCCTTTTAAGTAAAGTGTATATTGAGCAAATCATAGTTTACCTTTTGGACTGTGTGGGACAGAATAATGTCCTGTTACGAGAGTTGTACTCTTAGAAAGGGAAACCTTCGTTAAATAAGTACAGATGACTAGAGAATTTGTTTGCCTACTTACAGATATCAGACCAACCATTTAAATCTTTCCTCAAAGAGCTAGACCTCCACTAGGAGTAGGCTTAAGGTTGCCTTCTGTATATCACTTTCATAACTACTTTGAAATCGGTAATTAAACAGACATATATTGAGCAATTATCATGTTGTTTAGGACTGTGCTGGGCAGTGGAGATGCAAAAACAAAGATTCTAGATGTTATGCTTGCCATCAACTTGTTCCCTGCCCCTTGGAATGCTCACATTTTTTTTTTTTTCAGTAATGTGATCTTTTTAAATTTTAAAATCTCATCATGAAAATTTCTTGCCAAAAGACTTCAGTGTTTCTTTTTGCACCCAGAATAAACTGAACCAGAAACCGTGGTCTAAATTTCTGATCTTCCACGATCTCCTCCTTCCTGACCAAGCTGCTTCCCCTGCCTGAATAGGACAACTTCGGATCCTGACATGCCTCACTCCCCAGTGCGGCCACTTCCTCAGTGAGGCTTTCCCTGACCGGCACAGTTAACAAACACTTCCCACTCCAACCTCCAACCCCTTACTCTGCTTAATGGTCTATAATAGCCCTTATCACTATATGAAATATTTAGTTATGTTAAGAAAAAGGGAAACTAAGAAAAGTAAAAAAAAAAAAAAAACAACCCAGTAGAATTAAATTAAATTCCATGGAGTAAAGGCTATTTCTGTTAACTGCTGTATTCATATTATATTGAAGTAAATACTTGGCCAGTGGGAGGCATTTAGGAAGTACATGTCACATGAATGAATGACGTTCTGGAGAGGTCATGGTAGTGAGCGTATGGTGCCACAGTCCGCGACGTTCCAGTAATTTCTGCACAAACAGGAATGACGGAGAAGGCTCGGGAGTCAATCAAAATGTTTTTGTGAAATATTGTGTCCAGTCTCTCATTAAACGTATGTTTACAAAATATAATTTGGCACTTAGATGCAGGAAGACATGCAGAATTTCCCCCCAACTAATTCTCCAACATTGAACCCCCCGTGTTATATGCTCATTCTCCCATAAACTGACAAGTCAGACACAGTCCTTAACATTCTTTTCCTGAAAATGAAGTATTCCTAAAAAACTTGGCTATGAAATCAACTTTTATTAAAAATTTTGAAAAATATAAAGCATTATAAATATGTCTCATATTTACCATTTAAATTACTTTAAAAAACTTGTATATAGAGAAGTGTGTTTTCGTGTAAGGATTTCTTAAAATAGGATGTGTCTATAATAGGTGTCTGAATTATAAAAGTAGCACTTCTGGTTATCTTAAAGCATGGCTAGGTTTCAAGCTTTACAAATGCTTAATACAGTGTGCCAAGAAAGATGGCCAACTTCAAAAAATGGTTTGAACCAAATGTACACACATGTCAGACCCTGCCTTCTACATTGTTGAAACTGCTTAAACTACATCCATCTTATTTTAAAGACTGCACTTGCAAATACGAAGGGTGCATTGGAATGTTTATTATCTACCAATTTCCTTTTTAGCTTGAGAGACAGTACTCAATATGATAAATTACCTTCCTGGTAGAAAATCCATTCCAGAAAAGCCTTCTGAAGTGAATACCTGTTAAACTACAAGATCTTTAAAATGAATACATTGTATAATGAGAAAAAGAAATTGAAAAGTGAAGCACTGAAATGAAATGCCTGACGCTTGAAAGAAGAAACGAAACTGATAACCTATAAAATTTACCTTTTTTAGCCATACCTCATTTAAAAAAAAAAAAAAAGGAAAAAGAAAAAGAAGAAAAAGAAGAAGAAGGGGTAGCAGGAGTGGTAACAGGAAATGGCAAATGTCATGCTCAATAAATGTTTTTGCTGTATGCAATTATGTTCTTTTAATTCATATTAAACTATAGCATTGTAGGTTGCTTTAACTCAAGAAATCGAGTATTGTAAACGGAGTTTATGGGAAGGCACGATTCATAGATGAGAAGTGTTTAGTTGTACCACTGGGCCATGTTCAAATAGAATTCTTCCATTTCCCGTCTACCCTTTGGGTTCCTCAGAGCAAATACTGTTGAAGAACATGCCTCAGCAATATTTCCTTAAAAACACAGACCCTTCTGGGTGAGAAACTACATCTTCCCTATAACACATAAGTGAGTCGCTTCTGATTAAACCTCTCTCAGTCCTTTTCTTCTTCCCTCCCTTGGTGTCCCCTACCCCACACACCTAGACAGACTCTCCTCCTGACAAGTTACCCTTAAAGGGACTTGGTGACCATTTTCTCAGTCTCGAGTCATATGCAGGGGAGTTTGTCAGAAAGAAGATGCCCCTGAGCTGCTATAATAAGAGAAACTCTCCTAAACTTGGAAGTTTGTAACATAAAAGCACTCTAGGAAGAATGAAATGGCAGCTGGGGACAGCACTTTAGGCCCTGGAAGCAATATAGCAGCTGTTAGTGGACAGCATTCCTCTTACAGACGTCTATGTGATTTTCTTAGCCAGGGACACATCTGTGGGGCATTATGAATCTGCCAGAAGATTAAAAAATTCATTTACACTTATCGAAATGTCTGAGGGAACTATTTGAAGTGTGAGAGTCCTTTGTAGCTTTTATGAGGAGGCCTTTTCGAAAGCAAGAAAAGTCATGTGTTGGAAAGGCCAGTTTTAAATTTAAGCTAAAAAAAAGAAAGTTCTTATTTTAGGACCAGAATAGTAGAGTGAATTTCAAAAAGTGGAGAAAAAAGAGTAACATTCTTCTATGAGCTAACAAAGTGGTTATTAATATAAAATTATCTGTAGACCAAATTTTTTTAATGTTCCAACTCATCACTTATGTATTAATTTCTCTCTCTCCAACTACATATATGTATACATAACTACACAGACGTATTCTAAACTAGCCCAAATGTGAGACATCTGCTCAAATGAATATATGTAAATGAATGTGTACAGGGCTTTTATATCTTTCAAAATAAATCTTTAATTTTGGACTTTAAAATGGAAAGGTAATATAGGGCAAATATTTTTATTTTCATGGAGTACTATGAAAATCTACAGTCTGTAGCCTGGGAAAACTGAGGTTGAGAGACTATGCCTCTGATTCTCTGAAATTACCTTAGCAATTGAATGTGACACTTCTGGCTCTGAGTTAACACAGTGCCTAGCACGGTGCCTAACACAGAGAGGATGATTATTATTATTTTACATTACAGAATGTTATTTTTGGTTTTAAAAATTTCAGATGGTATGTCAAATTAAAATTATAACATGAAGAATAGCATTTTGCAACATTAATTATGCAGCACTAGCGAAATATATAAAAATGTTGAAAATAATTTAGATGGTCTGTGAGTTTTGATAAGATTTGAAGAGATCCATCCTGTTCCTGGAGCAAGATAAATAATCAGCTGACAGATTATTACTTAGTATATAATTAGATAATCAGAAATGGACAAGCAGAAGTGGCGGTCACCTGCCCCAGTGGAAAGTCCCGATCACTTGTTCAGTTCCTACTTCTTCCCCAGAATGACCTATCATCATTTATTTGAGTAGACACACACACATACACACACACACACACACACACACAAGGGGGAATAATAGATGTTTAGAGGACTCTTGGATATAAGAACTGAGTTGACAATGATATTTGAGATCGAAAGTGTTTTCATCACCTCTCCACCCCCCATTGAGAGGAGGAGATCAGTTAATAAATAGAGCTCAGTTCCATCTCCTAGAGGATCCACTGGACCCACCTTAGTCCAGCCTATGCTCATTTCCTGGTACCTCATGAATATATTTAGCTATTGATACAATCCTCACACTTCTCCTTGACCTGCAGAGGAGCTAGAGGAAAAGGTCAAGAGGAATCACTTGGAATTTACCCTCTCCTCAAGAAAGAAAATCAAAAACTCTGGCCATACACTAACTGGCAGGGATATGAGGCCAAGTTTGTGGGTCAGTTGATATCCTGGGATCAGATTGAAGCTCGTCTCTAGCAGTAGACCATATTCTTATTATGCTTTTTTCTTCTGCTCTGTCCACTTCAAGTTCTTCCCTTCCTTTGAGAATACTTTCCTAATAAGTCATTTGAACATTAATCCTTGACTTGGGTCTTTTTTTTAAAAAGATTTATTTATTCATTCATTTGTTTGAGAGAGAGAGAAAGAAAGAGAGAGAGATAACATGGGGAGGGGGCAGAGAGAGAGAGGGAGGGAGGCAAACTTTAGCAGACTCTGTGCTGAGTGTGAAGCCTGATGCGGGGTTTGATCTCATGACCCTGAAATCATGACCTGAGTTGAAACCCAGAGTTTGATGCTTAATGGACTGAGCCACCCAGATGCCCCTGACTTAGGCTCTGTTTATGGATACAGACCAAGACATTTGAAATAGCACCCTCCTCTCTTTCTCTACATCTTTCATTTTTCCTCTCACTCATTTTATTTATTTATTTATTTATTTATTTATTTATTTATTTATTTATTTTTACATAGCTCAAAACTACTTTACATTATATTTCTAAAATTATATTTCTAAATAATTACTTTTAAATTCATTTACAGTGCACTCCCTAATTAGATTCTAAACCATCCTGAGTTTGGATACTTTGTATTGCTTTAGTTGATAGAACAGGACCTAAGCAATAGTATTAAAAAAAAAAGTCAAATAAATGAACATACGAATAAGTAAATAAATTTGAAATAGTTTTTATTTTTTCATATTTAGCATATTTCAATTAACATATGCTTCTTACTATATGTTGGGCATGACCTCACAACCCTGAGATCAAGATCTGAGCTGACATCAAGAGTTGGACACCTGGAGCACCTGGGTGGCTAAGGCATTAAGCCTCTGCCTTTGGCTCAGGTCATGATCCCAGGGTTCTGGGATTGAGCCCCACATCGGGCTCCTTGCTCAGCGGGGAGCCTGTTTCTCCCTCTGCCATTCCCCCTGTTTGTGTTCCCTCTTTCGCTGTGTCTCTCTCTGTCAAATAAGTAAATAAAAATCTTAAAAGCACCTGCTTTTTTCTATTCTTATTATATATGTAGATTCAAATAGGATCAAGAAATTATTCTGAATAAAACTAAACTCATAAGTAAGAATTTAGGAGTTTATATGAATGTAAGGGAAACCTAATTTTATATTTCGAGTATTTTCCATATTTACAAAATGAGTTATTTCCTTTTTATGTTGATAACCTATGTCTTGGATATTCTAGCCTTACATGCTATGATTTATCTATAGTTAGGAACAAAGTGTGCTCCTAATTGCTCCTCACTAATTTTTATTTTAGTATTTTATAAATGAGTACTTTATAAATGAAACAGTATAACCTTTAATTATCCCAAGATGCTATTAATCTAAAGAATGTCAACATTTTGTGCAGTTAAGCTTCTGAAATTTGTTATTAGGTGGTGGATATATTTTACTAAACTTAGTAAGTAGTAAAACCTCCATAATTTTTAAAATTGAGCAGATTTTTATAATCGTTGTGGTCTTCATAGCAATATTAACTTCTATAAAGATTTTTCTTTTTTTTTTTTTACTTAAACAAATTGATTGAATTATTTCACTACATATTTTATAGTAGTCTTTAAAATATAGTGAGATAAGTTAAAAATGTAGGGCATTAAATCAAGAAGTTGACATATACCGAGAGACACCAAGTTTCTCTTAAACTGTTGTGCATGTTATAAAGCCTAGAGATTTAAAACCTTGATACAATATTATTTGGTAAGAGTTCAGGGACATCAACAAGAATAAAAACAAGACAATTCAGTGGTTTTAAAGGTATCATCAAATAATTAAGTCCAATAGAGGAGGCGACAGGAGAACTGATCGTCATCCCAACATTGCTATTATCTTACTATGTGATCAGTGTTGACTGAATGACAGTAGAAATTACTACTGTGTTTTTACTCTACCCCACACTTCCCTTTAATCCCATAGATGAGCCCATTTGAGTCACCTGGTTACAGTTGCTTACATGGTCATAGTTGCAAAATCAGGAAACAAACACTGTGCATGTTTGACCTTTAAGTAAATAACATGGGTAAACTTAAGAGATCTGGAAGAATACTTCCCAGGTGCTACAGACAGCGTGTTTGTGTTACTCCAAATTTGTATGTTAAATCCTTGAAATGAGATGGTATTTAGAGAGTGGAGCCTTTGAGAGGCGATTATGGAGGAAAGCCTTCCTGAATGGGATTCGTGTGCTTAAAAGGGACACTAGAAAGCTCCCTCCTCTCTTATTCCAAGTAAACTCGCAGCTAGAAGGGGCCATCTATTTACCAGAAAGTGGGCTCTGTCCAAATACTGAATCTGCTTTGACCTCGGACTTCCCGACATTCAGAACTGTGAGAAATGGATTTCTGTTGTTTATAAGGCAGCAATCTATGGCATTTGTTACAACAGCCTGAGCACTTAAGACACTGGACAGTTGCTCCCACACCAGAAGAGATTAAAGTTCTGGACTGAGTTTTGAACATAACAATGATGGGAAGGGTGTAGTGAAGGAAGAGACTGTGCTTTAACCCCTCAACGCCTGAATGTTAGTGTTCACGTTTATAAGGTAATAAAACTACCTGCTGACTTTGGGTATCTGGGACTTTAAAGAAGCTGTGCTCTCCAAATTTGTCTGTCAAAACCTGAAAATCTTCCGTCTTGCAGGCATTTACTATAACGTGATAGCATAAGAACAAGAGAAGATAGATAGTTATCAGAGTTGGACATAGAATAATTATATAGTTTAGTTTGCCCAGGACAGTCCTGATTTACATCTGCTTTTCAATATCATTTGTCTCAGATAACATGTCCCAGTTTCAAATGATAAATTAGATGGTCGCTGTAGCTGTAAATGGTGAATACGGTTTGAAGTCGCCCTACCAAGCTTTCTACAGCACCAGACCGGGACAAGAATAGAGCTGCATTTTACTGTGTCCCTGTCAGTTTAAGGAGACATAACAAAGTAACAGTTGAAAGAGCCATACATATGTAGCCTGAATTTAACTTGGGGCACTAAGATGAATGGAGAGGTGCCTATGGCTATATAATAATTTACATTGCATTAGATACAAATTGTGGCCCAGTAAACAATACTAGCAAGCATTATGACCTTCTCCACCAGTGTCACTGTGGCACCTTAAAACTCCTGGTTCAAAGGAGTTACAGAAGGTTCTAAAACTTTACTGATTATAACCTGAAATGACTTTACCTGAGATTGAATAAGATTATGTTTTTGGTAATCACTTGGGATGAAAGTTTGAAACTAAGTTCAAGCTAAGTTCAGGTATGATTTTTAAAAAGACACATGTAGATTGAGAAATGTGTACCTACTACAAGTGTTTCTCAAACTGTTCTCTGAGAATTTCTACCGGTTGTCAGGGTGATATCAGGGTCAAAAGAGTATCTTGGGTGAGGGATTTGAGCTCGACACCTCTGCTTCAATCCGTTTGGCTCTGTTTCCACCGGATAAAAGTATTTTAATTGAAGGAAAGATTTTGCTATTAGAATAATGATATCAGAATCACCTTTATTCCTCTCTCTCTCTCTCTCTCTCTCTCTCTTTTTTCCCCCTCACAGCCTATATCTGACACATCTGGCTTACTGCTTCTATTTTCAAAAGTCTGATCATTTTCTACTATCCCCACTGTTATAAGCCATGTTCAAAACCATTATCATTTCTCACCTGTATTATTGCAATAACCTCCCAACTGGTTCCCTTTTGCTCCCCTTGTTACCCTACAGTCTATTCTCAACAGAGCAGCTCAAATAATGCTTTTTAAAAGATAAGTAAAATCAGGTCACTTCTGCGCTCATGATTCTTCAATGGCATCCCTATCACTTAGGCCCTACACGACCTGCCCCATATGGTATCTCACATCACAAAGCCTTACAGGAGCTGTCCCTCTCTTCCCACTATCTTTTTGATCTTATCCCTTTCCAATCTTCTCTTTCTTTCTCTGTTTTGCCTGGCTTTGGGGCATCTTTGGTCTGTGTACAAATACACTAGTTAAAATTCTACTTCGGGATTTTTGCATTTCCTATTCACTATGACTAGCCTACTCTTTCCCTTGAACAGGCACTAAGAAATAAATTTGATGGTCCTAGACCAAATGATTGCTGAGAGCATTTTTTTTTTTTAAATTTTAGTTCTTTAATTATAAGGAATTCCTGCACTGGAACACCTGGGATTGAATCCGATGTTCTTTCAAAACACCATAAAGATGATGAACTCTGTCTCTGTTGCAGTGCAGCTGTGTCTCTATCCAAAATGTCTATTTGTCTTCTGATAGGGGCATTTGGGACCTCAATGTCAAAAAAGTTACAAATACTCTACATTCAACTTCTAATATTTGTGGGATAAGGTTACCATTGCTATGTTATACCATGTAGCAAAGAATTAAAAAATTGCATTTGTTAAAATTTGCAAACCTTCTGTTATTCAAAGAATCCTGTCTTGTGTTTATTATATAGAATCATCCCCATACTCTTCATTATTTAGATATTGTTTGTAACCATTTTTAAAGATCATGCAAAAAAAAAATCACTGTTCAAAAATGTTAAACAGCCATACATTACTCCTAGAAATAGACATTAGAATGCAAACTAATCAAGAGAACCAGGTTCCATTGACCAAGTCAGCTAACTTTTTGAAGATTCAGTTAATTTCTTTTTTATATGTATTTAGCAGTCACTGCGATAATTCTCTATGGTCCTGACCACCTAGCATTCAGAGCTTTCTGTAATCCTGTGCCCTTGATTGTGAAATGGACTTGAATCAACTCATTGCTGATGAATAGAAGATAAGGAGAGAAATGGTGGATAGTCATTTCTGAGATTCGGTTTTTATAAAGTCTATGGCTGTCCCATCGTTTGCAGTCTTGTGAGAGATACCCATGGCATAAACACCCAGCTAAATTACTCTTCTATCTCTAACCCTTAACAACTGTGAGATAATAAATGTTTGTTATCATGTCTTATCCTAAGAATATAGGATCTAGAGATATGTTATCTAAGAAGAACATTATTATAACAATAAAGTCCTTTCTTCTGTCTTTTAAAGCTTTCTCTGTTTTTCTAGGTATGATCAGACTAGACTGTAAGAATTGTCATTTTCACCAGTCAGAGAATAAAAACAGTGAACTTGAGAAGAAATGTGATTTTGCATTGTGTTCAAAGTCCAATTGTGTATATAAAATGTGTTTAAGGTACATTAATTTTGTCCTAAAACTCTAGTGTTTAAAGCACATTTGCCCAACTTCAGTCTAAAAAGATAAAATTAAGGCTGCCAAGTCAGAGTGGCTGCTCTACCCTTCTTGCTTCAGAAAGGTCATGTAGAGGAGACTTCATTCCATTCAGATCTGTGCTGCCTCAAAAGGACAGCAGTAGACAGGGTGGGCAGAAGACAGCAGCCTTGATCTTCATGACTCTTGTCCTTACATTCCAAGCTTATACTGATGCCCTTTGAAATCACATATTTTGATCCTTCTGGTTCATCCATACTGCTATGGTTTTAATTGGTCATAGTCCATGATATCAAGCCATCACTCATGGCCTTGCTATATTACGGCTCTTGCACCAGGAACCGTGAGCATCCCTGATCCTTTTATTTGTATGAAAGGAGAAATCTTTCAACATTATTTATATAACCAGCACCTCCACAGCTCAAAGCAGTAGCCCGCAGCCTCAGCCTCCTCCAATCTTTTAGAGCCTTTATAGGGGTTTCAGTATTTTTATCTCAGCCACTTTCTCGTAGCTAAACTTCAATATACATTTATATATAAGGAAACATGCAGACAAATATATATGTTCATACAAAATAAATATATTTTTCTTTCTTTCCAACTAAAAGCAGTGTTATAATTATACGTTAATAAAATAGGTACAAAAATAATTGTATTTTTACTGTGTAATAGATGCCACCATATATTAAAATGTATATAAGTAGCACCTTAGCCATAGACTAAAATGAACCAATCTGTTTTTATGTCCTCATTAAAATAAGTAACAGAAAGTTGCCTATTCACACACACACATACACACACATGCACACATGTATACATAATTTTCTCCTCAGAGAACATACAGCAACAACATCTTGGTATTTCTTCAGGTACTTTCATAAGCAAATCTTTAGAGTACTCTGATAATTGTCCCCAAGTGCACTTCTTGAATTATTTTTAGTTAGGAGTTGACATATATACTAATAATTCTCAGGTTGCATATGTTTTGGAAAATGCTGGGTTAAACAAAGTAAAATATATTTTGTTGGGTCAGGAAATATTAGGCTTTAGCAGGCTTATATGCATTATAGATAAGCAACAGGGGCCTGGAGGAAACAACATGCCTCAAGAGAACTGAGGAAGAATTTTTTTTTTTTTTTTTTGTAAATAATGAAACATATTTGGGGAAAGAAAAAGGAGAAAGAAATAAAGAGAAAGCAAGGAAGGAAGGAAAGAAAGAAGGAAGAAAGGGAGAAAAGTCGGGGGACATATATTACTTTTCTAACGGGTTAGAGCGCAGAAAGAGGAGGCGTAGCTTGGTAGCTCGGTCAGTTAATTGTTGCCTTCTGCTCAGTTCATGATACCAGTGTCCTGGAATCGAGCCCCGTGTCAGGCTCCCTGCTCAGCAGAGAGTCAGCTTCTCTCATTTGCCTTGGTTATGTGCTGCTTCTCTCAAATAAATAAATAAAATATTTAAAAAAAAAAAAAAACTGAAAAAAGATTAGATAGTCACTGGCTGGAATCCACCTACCATGTTATTGAACTTTCACATATGTTATAACTATTACATTGTAAGTGGCCCTGGAGACAGCTATTAATGAGAGAAAAAAGAGAGATTGAGAGAGAGGAAGTGAAAGATTGATTGGATGAATCATTTGGGAGAACTAGAGAACCATTACAGAAGATCTTTAGCTTGGTGTATGCATCTTTTAAGCATCCAGCCATGGAGGTCAGCCTGGGGGGAGACATGAATGAGCTTCTACTCATCAGCTGCCTTGGAATGGAGGCAAAGTGGTGAAAAACACAATGTTTCCTCGACTTAGTCGTTTGACTTAGACTTTTTAAAATAAAGCATCATTCTTGTTTTACAAAAATGAGGCCATGACCTATTAGAGTACTTCTTATATTAAAATGTTTATCACATGAAAATTCACTGAATGATACAAGATTCCTTTATGAATAAATAGGTTGTTGTGGGTGAATACTGATAGGCACACAAATTGAGATCAGTGAAAGTTGTTTCATAATAACAACCGGAATCCTGGAAGCATCCTTGTATTTCTTTCTCTGTCGATCTTATCTCTTAACTATTTCTCCATTCATAGCAGTATTTCCACCGGCCAATCTCATATAATCCTTATTTCCCTCTTCAACGCTTGTCCCTATCACATTTTCCTGCAGCTTTATCCTTCCACATCCCTTTTTTACTTTCTCACCTGAATTCTTTTGTGAAATAAATTCAAAAAATTTTTGATTTTTTTTTTTTCTGAAATGAAATCTGATCATGTTGCTGTAGGGCTTATCTGCGGTGGTTCTCAGTTTCCCACAGGGGAAAGTCTTAGCTATTTTGTGTGTGTGCGTGTATGTATATCTATTCATATTTATAATTATATATGTTATATATGTAATATATATTACTTATAATATATATTATATTATTGTGATAGTTCAGTTATTTCATGATTTTATACTTTTGTACCTGCTCTTTACTCACCTAAAATGCCTTGTTCAGTTCTATACACTATAGGAACAGGGTCCCTAGAGCTACTTAAAAGAACCAAAAACCAAAAAAGAAAAAACCTCAAGATTTCTAAAAACATAATGTGGACAAGCTCTATAAGGTATACTTTTTAAACCTTTTTAAACAGGCTGGTTTTTCACATGAACCCTTATTTAAATTTTTCTTAAAGACATTTTCATTTTCTTTTTTGTTCTTTGAACAGATCTTTAAATCATCTCAATAAACTTAAATAGTCCTTATGAACCTAGGAAATAAAGAAAAAATAGAATTAACCGGTTCTCCCACTCAGAGGCATGGGAGACTTAGAAGAGAGCAAGTATTACAGTGTTTAATGAAGATGTGAAATGTGAAATACCTAGTTAAGTAGCTCTTAATAATAACTTTG
Organism: Mustela nivalis; assembly: GCF_964662115.1. Taxonomy (NCBI): domain Eukaryota; kingdom Metazoa; phylum Chordata; class Mammalia; order Carnivora; family Mustelidae; genus Mustela; species Mustela nivalis. The sequence goes on along the minus strand of NC_139023.1, from coordinate 17,528,384 downwards.
ACTAACATAGCATGTTACCAATTGGTAGTTTATTTGTTATGAATCTTGCCACCACTTTCCTGCTTAAATATTAAAGTGTGCGGTTTAATCTATTTGCTGAAAGGGCTTTCCAGATCTAAAGCTACACAAAGCAGTAATTCTCATCAATCAGAAAACAAAAACCAAACAATGACTTTTATAGTTGGAGGAATTCCTCCTGACACCTGACTTTACTATTCGGTTAGCACAGCATAGATCCATCTTTTTTACCTGAGCTGATTAAAATATATGTGCACATAGTATTCTTGAATGAATGAATCAAGAAGAGAGGTAATAGCCCATAAAGAGAGATCATTTGGTATTGGAAGAATGTCAGCCACCTTGAGGCACTAAAAAGACTGCATAATATTGAGTGAATGATAATCCTCAATTACATTAGTCCAAAGATACAATCGATCTATAGGCAGTGGCTTCCATTATGATTTTCTTATTTAGGCAAGAGCACTGGTTTTTATTTTGATATCTTTATTTGGCCTATTTTCTCTAACCTGGGACATCTCTCACAGATACATTTCCATGTACTTCCCCTCACAATTACAGAGAAACAATAGGTGCTGCTTTTATGTATGTTGAAAGTTTGAGGGACACTTGGGTGGCTCAGATGGTTAAACCTCTGCCTTCAGGTCAGGTCGTGATCCCAGGGTCCGGGGATTGAGTCCTGCATCAAGCGCCCAGCTCAGCAGGGAGTCTGCTTCTCCTTCTCACTTTGCCTGATGCTCCCCCTACTTCTGCTCTCTCTCTCTGGCAAATGAATAAATAAAATCTAAAAAAAAAAAAAAATGTTGGATTGGATCTGAGTGGCTTAAAACAAAAACAACAACAACAACTAAAAAACTAAAACCCTGTGCTCTTTTCCATGGGAACTGCCATTTTCCAGTGATTCACCAGAATGATTAACACAAAGGGAAAAGAAAAGAAGCACCCATCATATGCACTTTAGGTCTTTTAGGAAACATAGAATTGCTTATTTAGCTACATACACATGAATCTACAAGCAAGGTGACACTGCTACATTGAGGTAATGGGTACTGTTCTAAAAGGATTGCCCCACAAATGTTACCATAATGGAAATGGAAGAGTCTACCATGTTTTGTAAGTATGCTGTTGACATTGTTGTAAACAAACAACATCAAGAGTCTTGCCAACACAGTTAATGCCTGTACTGAGCATACACACTATAAGAGCTGTGATAGCTCCTAGAACTCAATAGGGAAAATGATCCAAAAAGAAGGAAGCCAAAGAGAAAGGTTCCTGGGTTCACTTAAAGCAACAACCTGCTTCACCCCGAGAAACACACTTTGTGAGAGCCAGTGGAAAGGAGCCTTAGCTGGGGGAACATTTTCCTATGAATTCTTGGCATAATTCATTGTATAAAACCAAACAAAACATGACATTGTAAAAGTCAACTCTGTTTTTTCTCTAAATTGTATACAAACCTTGTGTCCCCTCCCCCAGATAAGCATCTAAAGGCAAACTTTAATTGTGTCCTAACTCATTGGGTCATGTCTTTACTATTAAAATTTTGTGTCTTTCCTGATGGGCAAAAACAAAAAGTTTGACCATACCTCTGCTTTCCATACGAGAAAATGATTCAAGTATTCTGCTACGTGTCTGCTAGGCAATGAAAATGGAGTGTGTTGAATGAAGTAGATATGGGTTTCTTCAAATCATTTTGCTCTTCCATATTAATAGAAAACCTCCCTTTTTGGTCAAATCTGTTTATTTCTTTTTCTCCTTTTTCTCCATTAATTTTTATTAACACAATTTTTACCTCTGCTCTCCTGAGTTTTCTTTAGGTTAGCTTAGTTCTACTCCTTTATTTATTTATCCACTCCCAGAGGTGAGGAAAAGATAAGCAAACCTAGTTGGAGAGATTAAAAAGATAAACTGGAGGGCTAGGGACAGAGCTAGAGAGGCAAAAAATATAGTGGGGGCCAAATTGTACTGCTACTATTAATTTTTTTTTCTTTCTGAAGGAAACAAAAAGTTTAACTCACAAAGTAATAACTTGTTCTTTCCTCTGCCTTGTACATTCTTCTAGATCAATGCCTGCTTAGCTCGTTCTCATAAATTAACACTTAGCTTATATATCACTTCCTTTGAGAGGATTTTCTTAATCAACCAATAGAAAATACTGCTCCCTCATCAATTACATCACATCACCATTGTCGGAGGCAGGCTCCTGGCCAGGGCGGCCTCCACCATTAAAAGATGGCGCCTGGCTAGTTGCCAGGTTAGGATTGCCTCGTGAGACTAAGAGGAACGCCCAAAGAGGAAGTAAATAGCATTGGTTGCTAGCGAAGTTGTTCGTTTAGGTGCACAGCCTGATTCGCTCCCTCCTGTACCCTGCTCGCTGATTGGTCATGTAAGCGTATATAAGTGTGTAGACTTGCGGAAATAAAGAGAGAGAAGATGCATCCGAACCAGGGCATCTTGTCGTCCTTGCTGGGCGAGGGCGATACACCATGTTTTGATTTCTCTTGCATATCACCCATAACCTTCTGAACAGACTATTTTCCTTCATGTTGATTGTCTCCTTCAAATAAAAAAGTCACCTCCATGTGGACAAGGTTCTTGTTTTTCTTTAAATTCTGTATCTTTAGTATTCAAAGAAAAGACATATTAAAAAAATTCTATAAAGTTATTGTTTTCTTTTTGTAGAAGGTTATAATTAAGTTCAAGAGCAGAATAACTAGAAACAGACGGAATAGTAAAACGTGTGTTGTGAATGATGAGTTCAGGTTCAGTGATGAGAGAAATCAATATGGCTAAAAACATGTGGGGAAGACTCCATAGACGATAGAGCTTCAAAGTGGCCTCTGCGGAAGAAGCACAGAGAAGAAAGGGCCTTCTGAGGGAGAACAGCATGCATAGAGAAATGGAGGTAAGAATTAGCCTTAATGCCATTAAATGCTTAATTCCACGTCACCTGTTTCTAATTTTTTTCATGTGAGGCTGTCATTTGAAATTACCTTCCTGAATTTTTTAAAACATGAAGCCAGATATTTAACACCATGGCTTCCTGAAGGAATGGGGTGTAAAGGCATCACGTGTCTTTGTGCTCAAGTGTAGCACTCAATAAGCTTCTGTTCAATGAAGTGCTGTCTTTCTGACAAGACAGATGAGGCAGTGACATCGTGATCAGCAACTGGAGACTGCGCGGGCTGTGGCTTTCACAGCACGGATTTGTCAGACTGGTCTGGATTTCATTTGGGAAACCTGAGGAACATTTTCAGGAGGATGTCTGCATAAGGTTGTCTACGAGTGTCTCACTGTGGCCAGAGGCCAGCCTATACACATTGTCTTCTCTCACTTTTTTGGTTTAGAAGCTGTCAATTCATCACTCTCCATCTGATAAAAACTCTGCCTAAAGCTCATTTTCTTCCATGGGGTATTTACTTAGTTGAAGGGAAGCAGCTAAATATGAACTTTTTAATATGGGGGGAGGGGCATAGCTGAATTTTACTTGTGACCACCTTTGAGTAGGGTTAGTGGCTTGGGTGGATGTGTGTGTGTGTGTGTGTGTATCTGCTCTCTTCTTCCTTTTCTTTTATTTCTATATTGACAGGAATCTGAGTCCTTCTGGATTGTACAGGGCTAACATAGAAAACAATCCATTTTGAAATGGCTGTGTGAAAGAATAATTGACTGGCAGGAAATACAAGCAAGAAAGAAAAAGGGAATACAGGTGGTAAATAATTAGAGATCTGAGTGCTATCAACATTAAAAATATGGAGATATATCAACGAGAAAGCTTTGACTTACTAAATAACAAGGAAACCCTTAATTGGAGGCATCATTTTCTTCTTTCTTTCTTTCTTTCTTTCTTTCTTTCTTTCTTTCTCCAAAATTTTATTTAAATTCCAGTTAGTTAACATATAGTGTGCTATTAGATTCAGGAGTAAAATTTAGCAATTCATCACTTACATATAACACCCAGTGCTCAATCACAAGTGCCCTCCTTAATGCCCATCCCCCATGTAACCCATCCCCCACCCACCTTCCTTCCAGCAACCCTCAGTCTGTTCTCCACAGTTTAGAGTCTTTTATGATTTCCTGTCCTCTCTTTTTTGTCCTTTCCATTTATTCATCTTTTTGTTTCTTAAATTCCACATATGGGTGATATCATATGATATTTGTCTTTCTCCAACTGACTTATTTAATTAGCATAATACACTCTAGCTCCATCCACATCAGTGCAAATGGGAAGGTTTAATTATTTTTGGTGGCTGAATTATATATATATGTGTGTGTGTGTCTGTGTATATACATGTATACACACACACACACACACACACACATATACCACCTCTTCTTTTACCCAGTTGTCAGTCAATGGACATTTGGGCTCTTTCCATAGTCTGGGTATTGTTGATAATGCTGCTGTAAACATCGGGGTGCATGTACCCCTTAAAATCTGTATTTTTGTATCTTTTGGTTGAATATCTAGTAGTTCAAATGCTCGGTTGTAGAGTGGTTCTATTTTTAACTTTTTGAGGAACCTCCATACTGTCTTCCAGAGTGGCTATACCAGTTTGCATTCCCACCAGTAGTGAGAGAGAGTTCTCCATTCTCTGCATCCTCACTGACATATTTTGTTTCCTTTACTGTTAATTTTAGCCATTCTGACAGATGTAAGGTGGTATCTCATCATGGTTTTGATTTGTTGATGGTGAGTGATATTGAACATCTTTTTCATGTGTCTGTTGGCCATCTGGATGTCGTCTTTGGCAAAATGTCTATTCATGTCTTCTGCCCATTTCTTTTTTTTTTTTTTTTAAAGATTTTATTTATTTATTTGACAGAGAGAGATCACAAGTAGGCAGAGAGGCAGGCAGAGAGAGAGAGGAGGAAACAGGCTCCCTGCTGAGCAGAGAGCCCGATGCGGGACTCGATCCCAGGACCCTGAGATCATGACCTGAGCCGAAGGCAGCGGCTTAACCCACTGAGCCACCCAGGCGCCCCCTGCCCATTTCTTAAATGGATTGTTTTTTAGGTGTTGAGTGTGATAAGTTCTTATGCATTTTTTTATACTAACCCTTTATCAGGTGTGTCATTTGCAACTATCTTCTCCCATTCCATAGGCTGCATTTTAGTTTAGTCAGTTGTGTCCTTTGCTGTGCAGAATTTATCTTGCTGAAGTCCTAATAGTCCATTTTTGCCTTTGTTATTCTTGCCTCCAGAGACGTGTCTAGGAAGAAGTTGCTATGGAGGCATCATATCCTTGATTTCTCGTAAGGCCATATCTACAACCATAGACTACAGATGATACAGGGAAGCTGAGGACTCCATATATATATTCAGAATAGATAGTCTTACTATCAGAAGTTTCTATAATCATGAATGATACTTCTTATGATCATTAGTGACTTCCATAAAAATATTACTGAAATCAAATATGATATACTATATATTAGGTTAACAGTTACTTAAAAGCTTTCCTCAATATGTATATAATCTTATACATATCTGAGTACATGTTATTGTAGCATATTTCTATAAATGTACCATGGAGATTCTAAATGTAGTTGTCTTCCAGTGTAAGTGGTTACTATCTATGAGGAATACTGGAGGACATTAGAAAGAAATAGAAATAATTCTTAACAGTTTTAAGCTTATTAGAGATATTTTCCTTTAAAAGTAGACAGAGCACAAAAAGGTAACTTAAGCAAATATACTTTGGATTTGCATTAAATGTAAATGATAAAGCAGGACAAAACAAATAACTAACATAATGCTCTCAGTTAAATAAGCTCATAATTTGGAAATGTGTTAATATTGCATTCAAAATATACCCCATTTTGGGCAAATATTTAAAGAAATTATTGGACAGTTAATTATAAAGTTTTAAAAAATAAACCGTAAGTGATTTGTATTTACTTTGAAATGCTATATAATTATTTCAAATCTACTTGACTTGATACAATACAGAAAATAGAAATACTAAAAGGAGTTCTAAGATTCAGACACCCCATATCTTCCAAATTGTGATAAAAGATTTGTAGGTGAAAGTATAGAACTGTACTTAATTGTCTACTTGTTTATTCATTTATTCAATCCTTCCTTCATTTACAATTTCATTATACTTGTTAACAGATCATTTGGTGAGCTGATTGAATTAATTAGTTTATTTAGTCTAACTTAGAAATTTCCTAACAGCTCCTGGCTGAATTTTGGTCAAAATTTCTGTTCTACTTCATAAAAGAGATCATATAGAGGAATATGTATTGCCTGGGCAAAGTCATGTGGTTATTATTAGTTTGGACTCATATAAATGCTAAATTGAAAGAAACAATCTGCATGTTTCTTTTGTGACCTCACTTTCACTTTCTGAATGTTCATTCCCCATTCATCCATATTAATTACTTTCATTTACTGGTGCATTTGTGTTCTCAAACTCATCTTTTGACTTGTTCTTTTGTCACTTTATGTAAGGCAAGAATTTAACTTATTACCAATACATGTAGTTTTGGAATAGCAATAACTTTCCCTGTTTAAAGAAAGTCAATTTTTTTTTAAAAGATTCTATTTATTTATTTGACAGAGAGAGATCACAGTAGGAGAGAGGAAGGGAAGAGATCACAGAGAAAGGAAGGGAAGCAGGCCCCCTGCTGAGCAGAGAGCCCGATGTGAGACTCGATCCCAGGACCTTGAGATCATGACCTGAGCCAAAGGCAGTGGCTTAACCACCTGAGCCATCCAGGCGCCCAAGAAAGTCAATTTTTAAGCAGCTGAAGTGTATAGAATTTAGGGAGGTAGGGTGTGGCATTTAGGGAGTATCTATTTCACAGAGGAAAATACGAAAGGAAGAAAAAGAAATAAACATTTATTAAACTCTATTATGTGCCAGTTACTCTGCACATACATGTATACATTTTATCTTATATAATGCCCAAAATGATCTCATGAGTTGATACTTATTATCATATTATAAGTAATATATATTTTTGATAATGAGATCTGAAAATTACCCATTTGATATGGTTGCCAGGTATCTGACTACCCATTATAAGAGATTCAGGTTCCATTAGCACAGAATTCCTCTAAGGTAATGCAGGCTACCATGTGAACAGATGTCATATGATCCTCTTTATGTTACTCTGTGTTAACTTGCAATTGGGAATTGGCACAAGAATGCTGATACTCTGGCTTTAACTGTGAAAAAATAAACAGTCCTTTCTCTCCGACCTAGCAGTATTGCATATCCTTTACCACCATTTGTGAGACTGTGGAAAGCTAAGTTGTTGGGTTTGAAATAGAGTAAAATCTTAGACCCTTTATGTTCTTGATAATAATGTCAAGATTTAATTGGTAGTTTTATTTCTTAATGGTACATGAAATAATGGTATGTTTAAAAATTAATGGCTTCTTAAGATCCAATGGTATGTAGTATCCAACTATATATTCCTCCATTTATACAGCATAGAATCAATAGATTTCTAAGAATCTCATCAAGCCATCAAGTGCTTGTAGCATGGAGCTGACCAGAACATGGCAGCATCCCAATATTTTCACCTAAAATTAGAACCAGAGGGAAGCCCTCACTGTAGCTTTAGTCATGACCTCTACATCATCCCTTTTGGAGCTCCGTTTGGAAAGCATTTGATTCTGGTCCACCTAATCAATGCATACTTTTTTTTTTTTTTTTAAAGATCTTATTTATTTATTTGACAGACTGAGATCACAAGTAGGCAGAGAGGCAGGGAGAGGGAGAGAGGGGGAAGCAGGCTTCCAGTTGAGCAGAGAGCCCGATGTGGGGCTCGATCCCAAGACTCTGGGATCATGACCTGAGCTGAAGGCAGAGGCTTTAACCCATTGAGCCACCCAGGCGCCCCTTAATGCATACTTTTATTCTCACTTTCTATTCCCACCTTGTCAATAGTCCCCTGGAATACTTTCTTGGAGAAGATATATTTGACAAGGCTGGCTTCAGGATGTTTTGACTATAACACCATCTTCCTTTTATCTTTTTAAAAAGAAATCAGCAAGCCAATTTGTTACTTTAGTGTGAGGCATATTGTGAAAGGGCCAAGACACTTCTGTCTTAGAGTCACATATTATCTCCCTGTAGACAGGCAGGATGGGAAGACAAAGCACCATTACCAGGTTTTGTGGTAGACGCTGATTAGATAATATTAATGTTATTCTGTTGTTTACTAGCATCTGATTAGGAAAAAAAAAAAAAGAAAGAAAGAAAAAAAGAAAAGAAAAAAACTACAAAAACCACCGATATCCTTGCCTGGGACATGTTCCAGGGTGACATTTGCCAAACTGGTGGAAGGTTAATTCAGTAGTTTCATTCTTCAGATCATTGTTTAGTTTTGGGCATAAGAAAACATTCTAGTTATTAAAATATGAGGGGAAGTAGACTGAGGATTTCTGTCAAAGAGATACACTTCTTATGAACATTGTTGTTGTTTTTTTCTTTTTTTAAAGCAATTTTATTTTATTTTTTAAAAGATTTTAAAATTTTATTTATTTGACAGAGAGAGATCATAAGGAGGCAGAGAGGCAGGCAGAGAGGGGAGGAAGCAGGCTCCGTGCCTAGCAGAGAGCCCGATGCAGGGCTCAATCCCAGCACCCTGAGATCATGACCTGAGCCGAAGGCAGAGGCTTAACCCACTGAGCCACCCAGGCACCCCTGAACATGGTTTTGAGTGGACATTTGAAGATAACAAAAATGTAGCTACCAGATGCAGAGCTAGCTCGTAGGCAAAGCCAAAGTACTGAGAGACACCAATGCAAAAGATTAAATCTCCAAAATCACCAAACTCCACTTATGTGACTCTGTACTGTACTCAGCAGGTACCTTTTCTGGGCTCACATTTTACAAGCCTCTTTTTTGCCCTCCTTCCCTAGCAGGAGTTGGGGGGGGGGGCAGCGGGATGGAGGAGGTAGGAACAGCAGACAGCACGTGCCCTCTCAGTCACTTCTGATCACAGCCCTTCTCGTGAACTGCCAGCCTCCTTTCCTTCTTCCCAGCGAAGAAGAGGGAAGTCAGCTTCCTTAAGTCAGGTTCAATTAATTGCTGGCCTTTCTCTCCCTTTCTCTCTAATACCAGGTATAGAATTCTTTTAATATTGGAGATGACGCTGTTCCTTTTCTCTGATGTCCTTATGTGGGACAGGGAAAAGAGTATTCAGTGGAAATGAAAATAAGCCAGCCTTTGATATAACAGTTCCTAACCACCACAAATGAATACTCCATGTGTCATATTTCTATGCATGTAATTAGCCAACATATGTTTTTATTATGTATAGCCTTTTAATCATTACTTCCCTAAACAAAATATGGCTTCATACATTATTTTCTGTCTTATGCAATTTGTTAGTTCTTATACAGTATATCATTTACTTTTAATAAAGTTATTTTTATACTTGTTTTATGGTAGTTGGTTGAGAGTTTCAATACATCAGATATTGAAACTTATTTATCAGACCATCACAGTTATGATCTGATTGAGGTTTTTTTTTCCCCCGTTTTGCAATTTAATATTTGCTTTTATTGATAAGCAGAGAAGCACTTACATATAAAAAATAACTTTCCCATTTCAGCTATCCTAGGTGCATTGTTCTGTAGGACATAATTCTCTTTCATAATCACAAAAGTGCCTCAAAAGAGAGTTTTGTACTATTTCTTTTGAAAGAGTCTTTTGAAACGTAATATTTTCATGACCACATATAATTTCCTGGAGCCTTTTCATCAAAGGCTAAATGCTAGCTTTTATCTCACTCACTTGATACAATTTTTCACATTTTATGTCACAGGTTTTAATTTTCCTTCAGCAACTTTATTTTTAAACTTCAAATGGTAGTAGAATTCAATGTAGCTTCCAAACCACTGATCAGGCTATTATAAGCAACACCTTGTTCTTCATCGGGGCGCTGTGTTACTTTCACGCTCGCCACAGTTACAAATGGAAGAAGGGTTAAGGTGAGATCATTTCAATCACTTTGAGTATGAATGAATAGTGACCTCTGCAAGGTAAAGCCAAAGCTTAGAATTTGAGTATGGCAATGAATACAGGGACCTGTTAATTCTAAGGATGCCCACCAGAGTATAAGCCAGAACATGTTAAATATTAGCGATTAGTATATAGTCAGGCAAGCCTCAAATAGACTTGGAGATATGTTTGAACCAAGTTCAAGATCCAAGAAGCTGTCGCCATTATTCTTTAACATAGTCTGTAACATCCTGCCAATGTAATAAGATTGTACACAATAAATAGTAAAAAAAAAATCATTATTTACAAATGATATAGCATTATATTTGTTAGAAACTGCATCTCACCTGAGAGTCCTGAAAAACAGTGGCTTATACAAAATGAGAATTTATTGTTATTATTTCTGTACATAAAAGACTACTGGAGGTAGGAAGTTTAGTACTGGTATGAATTTCCTGAAATCATTGGAGAATAAGGCTTCTTCTAATTTTTGTTCCATCTTCTTTAGAGCATGATTAGGCTTCATGTTTTTAAATAGCTACTGGACCTAGCCATCATTATCTAGCTTGGGTAACAGGGATCAGAACAAAGGTAAAGGAGAAAAAAAAATCATGGCTTGGTGAGTCTTCCTGTTATTTAAAAATATTTTCTCTAGGAAGTCCAGTTAAGAATTTCCATTCACACAGACTATAGCCCATGAGCATCCTATTCTCCAAGTGAAATGGAGACATAGTTTAAAAATTTACATTGATACATCAAATAAAATGAGAGATCTCTTTGTAATGGAGATGAGAAGGACCATTGGGTAGGACAAGGTAGTCTCTGCCACAATTAAGTATTAAAAACTAAAGTGAAGAAATGGAAAATTCCTGTAAATAATGAGAATATTTAATATGCTGATTATTATATACACACAATCTAAGTGTATTTTTCTAAAGATTTATTTACTTGTTTCAGAAAGAGAGTGAGAAAGAGAGAGAGTGTAAGCAGTGGGAGACAGAGGTAGAGGGAGAGAGACTCTCAAGGAGACGCCCTGCATAGCAGAGCCAGACTCTGGGCCTGATCTTGAAATCCTGAGATCATAATCTGAGCCAAAATCAAGAGTCAGGTACTCAACCAACCGAGCCACCCAGGTGCTCTTAAATGCATTTTTATTATGCCAGCTGTACTCAGAAGTTAAATTGTGGAAACAATAGCAAACACTACCAATAAATTGTAAATATTTAGAAATTACTCTAAAAAGAAAAACATGACACTTCTTTGAAGTTCTTCACCCTCTCTGCTTAGAAAAGTAAGGAAAGTTTTAATAATGCCATATCTTTAAATAAAAGACAAAATGATTTAAAAACACAAACAAAAACAAAACAACTCCAAATGTGTTGGTTCAGTGTAAAGCCAGTGAAATGCCATTGCCCCCCTCTTCATCTTGTTCTCAAAATTTCCAAAACAAATAATAAAGGCAGACTGTTAAGATGTTTTTAAATGTTACAAGCATAGATTTGCCTTACCAGATATAAAAATGTTTTATGTTATAAAAACAAAATAATGCGATTATGAAAATAATATACAACTGAAGCCAAATCAGTAGAAAAGACCAAACTGTCACAAAACAAAATACAATATATATGTATATTGTATTTATTATATTCTTACTATATAGTAAAGACATTACATGTTATAGGAAAGAAGTAAAAGTTTCTGCAAGTATATGGAAAAGCGGTCTTAAAAATAAATAATCAAGGGGTTCCTGGGTGGCAGAGTTGGTTGAGTGTCCGACTCCTGGTTTCAGCTCAGGTTGTGATCTCAGGGTCATGACATTGAGCCTTGATATGGGCTCCCTGCTCAGCATGGAGTCTGCTTAAAATTCTCACTGATTTCTCCCTCTGCCCTTTCCCCCACCACATGCACACTCAATCTTTCTCTCTCTCTGTCTGGAATAAATAAATAAATCTTTTAAAATGTAATCGTCATGTGATGTGATGAGCACTAGGTGTTTGTTATATGCAACTGATGAATTATTGAACTCTACATCTGAAAATAATGATGCTCTATATGTTGGCTAATTGAATTTAAATTAAAAAATATAATTAAGTTTGACCATTGTTATATTCAAAACACCCAAATCCCAGATGAATTAAACAATTAAAAGTAAAATACACAAACAACAAATGAATTTAAAAATCTAGAAAACACTAGTAATTAGCTGATTTAAAATTAAATTAAAAAAAAAAAAAAAGCTTTCTGAGCCTGTAGCTGAAAATTATAAGGAAAAGAGTGATAAATTTTCCAGATTAAAACTTTAAAAAACTTTCTCCATGTTAAAATAGAAAATACCTGAACATTCAGAAACATATTTAAAATAAAACTGACAAAGAAAGTAGACATAGAGGTGTGACTGAAGTCTAGTCACTGGGCAATGGAGTACATGTCATAAAAATGATTAATTGGGAAGTATTTTGTTGATAGTATAGTATAACTAAGCACAGCGATGCAAAAAAACTGAGGATTTTGGAGGGGAAGGGGTGGGGTGGGGTTAGGTGAGCCTGGTGGTGGGTATTAAGGAAGGCATGGAACACTGGGTGTGGTGCATAACCAATGAATCCTGGAATACTGAAAAACTAAAATAAAATAAAATAAAAAGCCTCAATTTCAATTTACCTAAGACTTATAATTGGGAGGTTTTTACAACATATTGATAGGTTTTCTCAAGGTAGACCTCTCTCTAACATGTGTACAATTTCATCACTGTGAGTTTTATTAAATCATGGCCAAATCATAAGTTCTGCCCAGTAGCATATGCCCTGAAGAACATATAAAATATAGGGTCTACAAACTTGTTTATCTAGTTTATAACCTTTCAAGTTTTGTTACCATGTTCTTCCCAATAGTGTATTTCAGCTTAATATAATTTACTGCTTTGCTGCCATCCAAGAGATTTCTATAGTTCTCATGCTTCTATTTATTCTTAAAGTGCTTACGTGAATATATTTTATTTCGACAGCTATAAAATGTCTGCTAGCTAGTTAGAAATCATTACATTTTGGAAAAGAAAACCACCTTTAAATCAAATTGAATATGCATGGATCTTTAAAAGGTCTGACCTTACTTAAACAAATGTTACCTTAACAAAGCAATTGATTTCAAGGAAGATCAATTATGATAAAAAATCACTAACTCCAAAAGAGAAAACGAGAAAACTTGTCTTTGAAAATGAACACGACATGATTTCTTTGAATTCTAATACTATGTATGCCATTAGAAAAATGAAATGCCTTTACCACAGAGAAGATACAGAAATGTATATGAGAGAATTGATCAGGTAATAATTAGTTTCTTGGTCTTTAACTTCATCATTATTACTCATGGAATAAATAGATCTTATGTGCCAGAACTAGGTCTTTTTCTAAATTTTATAAACTGTTTTAAAGGAATAACTGCCTTTATTCTTAGGGAAAAAAATTTAATCAGACTTTTCTTGACTCAAAAAAATAACTGATTTATCTTGGTTAATGTTAATTCAAGACCTAAGTTGATTACTTTGCTGGATATATTACCTTTGAACATATGAGCGAATAAAATACTTTTTCCAGATAAGGGAGTTGCTTATTGATATAAATTATCTATGGTTTATCTTTACTATTATCAAAAGAGTGGCAAAAATTGTGATTTACACTACTGTTTTATTTGTTGAAAATAATGCTGAGCCCACAAACCAATATATTTAAATGACAATTAAAAGCTCACTCAAAATTTGAATAGCAATTAAATGGTTAAGCCTTCTTTTCCTTTTCCCACATTTCTAGCTTAAGCAAATTTTTACACAATATTTTAAATTTGATAGATATTTTAATAGGTATTAAATTTGTTTTGTTTTCTCAAAAATCTTATTCGCAACAAAATGTCTTCCCTTTTTTTTTAAAGGAAAATACTGATATGTACAAATGCTCACCGCTATGCTGTGTAGACTGTCAGAGTTATAAAATAACAAGTTTGAAATGATTAAATCAAAGCCTTTCCTGAGTTGCTATAGTGTGAAGACCAGAAGAATAAGCTATTTTAATGGGCTTGCAAAAGAAATGTTATGATGTCCCTGTTTCTGGCCAATGTAAACGTGTTTTCTGCATGGACCTTGTCTAAGTTTGCTAGGGCTGCTGTATCAAAGTACCACAGATTGGATGGCTCAGCCAACAGAGATTTATTGTCTCAGAGTTTTGGAGGCTAGGAGTCCGAGATCAAGATGTCAGCAAGGTTGATTTATTCTGGGGCCTCCCTCATGGGCTTCTAGATACCCATTTTCTCCCTGTATGTTCACACGGTTTTTCCTCTGTGCCCGTGTCTTAATCTCCACTTAATATGACATCAGCTACAATGGATTAAGTCCCACCCAATGACCTCATTTAACTTTAATTAGCTCTCTAACAATTATATCTCCAAATATAGTCACATTCTGAGGTTCTGGGGGTCAATACCTCAACATATGAGGTTTGGGGGGACATAAGTCAGCTCATAACTTACCTCTGGCAAGACATGAATCTCCCTGCCAAAGGAATTTAAAATATCTCTATCATCCTCACAGTAGGCAAAACCATGATGACAATGAGAACGCTGACTAGGGAAGAAAGAATATGGCTTGTGATCAACATGAACAGACTAAGAAAGCTGAAATTAAAGAGTACAAAAATACACAGCCATTTCTTTCAACTAAGGAAGTTGGCAGCCACCATTTTGAATAATACACTGGAAGTGAGGAAATTGATCTGATTAGTCCTACCAACGTAGGTGAGTGCTGTTGTATTCAGTTATTTGTTTATGACCAGAATTCCCAGATGGGCTCAAGAAGCTGAAGAGTATCAGGTGACAAGTGCTCTGGCATTCCAAAGCCAGGCACCGCACACCTATGCCAGACACGCAGATAAAGAGGACTAAACTCAGCTTTGCAATCCTTGGTTCGATATCTACCCCAACCTCAAAGGCTGAGCTTGGGAAATAGAAGGAAGGTTTCCTAGGAGAGGCTTGTACATGTTTAACAAGGGGTAGAGATTCTGCTTTACCTCATTTGAAGTCCAGCATGAGGATCTTGATTTGGGGGGCTTGTAGTTTGGGAGCATAGCGGACCAGTATTAGATACATATTCGAATGTTTCCCTACTCACATTCTCCCCTCCAGAGGTTAAGAGGCAAGAGCCTGGCCAAAAAATGGCTTAGAGCTACAGAGTAGGGTTCTGCATTAAGAAAGTAACTGTGGTCTCACTCCCAACAAATCAGGTCAAGGCTACATGTTTCCTTTTGATTAGATCTGAGCCATATGCAAAAAGGACAGCTGCCTTTGGGTGGTCTTAGACACTGCCCCAAAGCATAAAACACCTCAAGTAATGAGAGAGAGTAAAGAGAACCATTAAAACTGGTCCATGAAAGAAAGAGTTAGCTTTAATTACCCACCTGATCCAGAAGGTACCATGACCCTCACAACAATATCAGTCATATGAATTCTTCCCACTAACATCATGGGCAAGTTAGGGAAGGAGAGAAACTTCAGCTTGAAATGTAATTCAGAGTTCTATTTCATATAATGTACCTTTGAATTGTGTACATGAGATTAGGGTCATAACTAAAGGTAAACAGCTTTTATTTTTAAAAGCTAGGAGATAGGTTTGGAAGCCTGCCCAGTATTTCACTCAGGGACAGGAAAACTTCCATAAAATTAAGTTCTGTTCAAGTCTTTGGAATGTGGGGCCATTCTTGCAAGACTCCCTTCTTGCCTGATTGTTCATGAAACCTGACGGGCTAATATATTTTAAAAAGGTGGTCAGTTCATTTCCATATCCTGGTGGATTTACCTTGTTTCTCTGTGTTTCTCTGAGTTCTGATACATTTTTTTCATGATTTCCACATGGTGCTACAGTGCTTCATCATCTGCAGTGCACAGAGCGAGGTGAAGTCAGCATGTTGATTTGAAGGTGAAGAATGGTACTCTGTTTATGCTAGTTTCCCCTAAAGACCTTTTCACTTAGGGGGCGCCTGGGTGGCTCGGTTGGTTAAATGGCTGCTCTCGGCTCAGTTTGTGATCTTGGGGTCCTGGGATTGGGCCCCACGTCAGGCTCTGGTCTCAGTGGGGAGTCGGCTTCTCCCTCTCCTTCTGCCTTTCCCCTGTTTGTGCCCCTTCAGTCTCTCTCAAATAAATACATATAATCTTAAAAAACAAAACAAAACAAAACACACAGCTTTCCAGTTAGATTGCAACCTGTGGTCTTCTGCAGTTTTTAGCAACACACAGACACGGTCTTCATCTGCCCTGTTACCCCATAGCCTCAGCACCCAGTGCTATATCTGAGAATCCACCAAGAGGCTTATACTGCTGTCCCTCATTCCAGATCAGGCAGGTTTCACTGGGCTGCCTCCAAGGATGGCAGTCATACCTTGACTGCTTTCTGCAGTGGCACAGTCATGGCAGGTTTGCACTCCCCTTCTCGTCCTCACCCAGTGCTAGTATTTATGGAGAAAGGTACAGAAAGAATGACATACTCTCTCAGTTTTCAAGGAATCAAATCTAGTACATCTGCTTTTTTAAGAACTGGAATTTGATTTCTGTCCTTTCGCCAAATAGGTTTGCAAATAATAACAAATTTCCTAAGATAATAAATGCACATTCTATTGCAAACGTCTTGAGACAAGCTATAACCTATTCGTAACAGGAAATGATGCTGTGGAACTTTCAGAGAGAAGTCTATGCTAGATCAGGATAGAGAGAATGATTTTTATTTTAGAAGATTGTATTTATGTTTTTTTTCTTTTTCTTTTTTTGACAGAGAGAAAGAAATCACAAGCAGGCAGAAAGGCAGGCAGAGAGAGGGGGGAAAGCAGGCTCCCCGCTGAGCAGAGAGCCCGATGTGGGGCTTGATCCCAGGACCCTGAGATCATGACCTGAGCCGAAGGCAGAGGCTTAACCCACTGAGCCATCCTGGTGCCCCGAGAGAATGATCTTAACACCAGTTAAGGATCATCAAATTTCCTTACTGGGTATCTGAAAATGGATTTAGGAATTTTCTAAATCTCTCTCTCTCTCTCTCTCTCTCTCTCTCACACACACACACACACACACACACACATTCACATATTATATTTAACTGTAGATTTTTCTCATTACATGGTCATAATCCCTTCATTTTCAAGAGATCCATGTATCAGGTGCCTAGGTGACTCAGTCGGTTAAGCATCTGCCTTTGGCTCAGGTCATGATTCCAGGGTCCTGGATTTGACCCCCACATCAGGTTCCCTGCTCAGTGGGGAGTCTGCTTCTCTCTGTCTCTCTCTCTCAAATAAATACACAAAATATTTTTTAAAAAAGATACTTATATAACATTTTTATACAGTCATATATTAAAAAAAAAACCTTGAATTAGAATTCCTCTGACTACAAGAATGAAACTTTTGTATTGAAAAGTGGGTAGAACCAGATAAACAACATGTATAATAGAACAATGTCTTCAAGGGGTTTAATTCCATCTTGGTGTTAACATAATAGACAAATACATTCCATGGTTATAATTGTTTATTTTAAGATGGAGAGCTTAATTAAGACTGGCAGGTGAGTTTTTCCCCTGAAGCAAGTATATTTGTAAAAAAAAAAAAAAAATACTAAAAATGTTAGCAAAGGTAGACAGCCATCTAAATTTGCACACAATCTGATGAATATTAAATACTTTGGAAAGATGGCATGAATCTGCACTAAGGCCTAATTGATCTTGACTGAACACATGAAAGTCTTCACTATTGACAGAATTGATTTGAGGAGTTAGGACTGCAACCAGTACATAAAATACTCTGGTAAGTAATATTCTCTAAGCAATCGTTAGTCTTCACCCCCTTTGATATTTGTTGTATTACAAAATCAACATGAGGACTATGAGTAAAGAAAATAAACTAATTAAAGAAAAAATGTGAAAAAAATTTATAAAGAAATGGTTGGGATTGGAGTGTCTGAACTGCATCTTGAATACTGTGTCTAAATAGGATTTTCTTTGATTTGAGTTTTCATAGCTTTTAAAAAATGATACAAAATCTTGAAGTTTAGAAATGAAATAACCCAGGACAAAATTGTGCAGTATTTTATTCTCCACATTACTAGATATTTTCCAGAAACCAAATGATAATCGAAACAATAAAACGCATTTCCCAAATCTCTACATCCCTCACACAGTAGACGCTGAGGCAAAGGCAGTGATAAACAGGTAAAGTAGAAACATATTAGAAAACAATATTTAAAAAGGGAAGTAGGCAAACAAAACAATATTCTTGAAATATCGTATGCCGTGTCACATTTTTTTCTTTATTGAAAAGTTTCTGTGCCCTGAGAAAGTCTTATAAAATTCATCACATTATGTTTGTGATGGCGGCTGCCGAATGGCGAAATGTGTGATCACATTTTGACAGACTTTAGTAACACGCAAATACCATTAACACGAGACCCTTGGTCTGAGGCGGCTGAGTAGGATGTACCAGACAACACTAATCAATCAGAATCTGAGTTCCCTTTGTTCTGACAGGGCTTCCTAATACAAGCCATCAAAAGTAGTTTAAAACTTGATAGTTCTGCTGCCCTGTTTTTAATAGAACAGGTACATACCTCAGCTGCTGTCTTTTCCTCTATTGAAAAACTGACAAAGGATCACGCAAGGCATCTGCCTTAAATATTTGAAGCCAATTATAAAGCATCAAAACTTGTGTCAATAAATGCACCAGTGATGATGCACTGTGAAAAGAAGTATGCATAAAGCTGTCAAAAGGAAAAAAAAAGGACACACGTGAGCACACACACACACACACACACACACACCAACCAAACTTGAGGAGCAGGACTGAAGTTAGAAAATAATTTTGCTAAGAATGCCAGAAATGTAGTGAAAAGAAGTCTGGATTTTAGTGTCGGGAGACCTGACTTCTAGTCCTTCCTTGAGAGCTATGACCTAGGTAATGTAAGCACGTTGCCAAGTCTCTCCAGGTTTCGCTTTACACGTTTAGAAGACAAGAAAGTAGACTGGCTGATTTCCAAGGTTCCTTTCAAAGCCAGAATCTGATGATTTCTTGTGATTTACAATTGTTAGAAAGAAGACAAGTAAATTCAAGTTCTTCCTTACCAATCTTCAGATGAGAATAGAATTATCTTCTTTTTTAACTTACAGAAAATATCACTGAAATATAAATGGCCACAACTCTCTGCAAATGTATTTTTTGCAGCTTCTTTTTCCAACACTGGGCTTGGTATTTGTCATTATCAACTTCTATAAATGAAGTATTCAATATCATCAAAATTACCATCAGATATTTTCAAGCACTCATGTAGCTAGCTATGAAGCAAATGAGTGTGGAGTTTATAACAAATTATTTTCTTAGAATTAACGGCTATGAAGGGGCTGTGTTGGGGCGCCTGGGTGGCTCAGTGGGTTAAGCGTCTGCCTTCAGCTCAGGTCATGAGCCCAGGTCCTTGGATAGAGCCCCGAGGCAAGTTCCTCACTCAATGGGGGGGTCTTTTTGTCCCTTTTCCCCTCCATTCCTCTCATGCTCTCCCTCGTGTTCTCTCTTTCAAATTAATGAAAAATAAAATCTTTAAAAAAAGAGGCTCTGTAAATATTTATTGAGTTTCTACTATGCAAGGAACTATTTTTGATTTTAATAATAAAGTGGTAAACAAGACAAGGAAGATGATTGTTCTAACTGACCTCACATTCTTCTGGAGAAAATAAGGATGGGTTAGTAAATGAGTAAACAGATGAAGGAGTCAGAGCATTTCTCGTGATGGGAAGTTTTATGACTTACGTAAATCGAGCTAGATACAGGAAGATGGGAGGAGGATAGTTATTTCTACTGATTTTGAATGTCCTTTATTTTTTAAAAAGATTTTATTTATTTACTTGACAGAGAGAGAGAGAGAGCAAGCGAGCGCAAAAGCAGGGGGAGCAGCAGGCAGAGGGAGAGGGAGAAGCAGGCTCCCTGAGGAGATGGGAGCTGGGGCGGGGCTCGATCCCAGCACTCTGGGATCATGACCTAGCTGAAGGCAGATGCTTAACTGCAGTCAGTCACCCAAGCACTCCCTTGAACTTCCCTTATTGTAAGGATATTTTGACTTCTTTATGATGTGACTAATAGCCACCAGTTAAAAAAAAAAAAAATTCAGCCTGGATAACAAGTTACCTATTTTCATACTCAACACAGAAACCAGTTTACCCTAATGGATGCAGCTCTGTGCTGCCCCCCACTGTCCTCGACTATTTTCCACTTCTATTTAAAGCTGAAATCTTAGATATCAAAATGGATCTTCAGGATAAATCTGGAGATAGAATGTACCATTTTCATTTATGTGGTAGATGATGGAACTATTTAACACAAATGAAGGAGGATGACTAAAACGAAGTTGATATTTTTTTGTCCTTTCCCATACAGATTTGTGGTACTGAAATGGGTAAGGGTTGGTTTGGTTTTTCTTTATGAGGTACTTCTTCATTTGGAAACACATTAACCGATTAAGAAAGAGAGAGAGAGAGAGACTGCAGGTGAAAGCAGTGAAAATTATTCAAGAATTAGAAAATATAATATGATCACATCCAGGTTCAACGTAGTCCGCCAAAGGCCACCAAAGAGTTTTTGTGTTCTCTGTAACAACTGGTGAAACAATAAGCCGTTTAGACTGTTTGCAGTTCCCTATTTCGTTGTATGAGTAGGGATGAGATTTTCCAGGTTATAGTCCCTGTAAAATCCTTGTGTTCTATGTAGGAACTCCGGAATCTCTAGCTGCTGTTGGGAAGGAGTGGGCTTCACCCTGGGCATCTACGCAGTTACGGCTTAATAGAGAGTTGCAGGTGCAACTTGCAGCTCTGGGCTAGGTACTTTCCTGAGTGTATTTTTAGCCTCAGGGGGAATTAACAACTTCTATAATGGCATTGGGAAGGGTAATTATTAGTGGTCAGAAATCGAACTCCAATTCCAAAGACTTAACAATGAAAAATGTTAGTTGTGTCTTAGGCTTGCATGCAAAATGCTTTACATGTCATTTCAATTAATATTTCTAACAACCCATGCAGGTAGGTGTTTTTATCACTAGCACAGAGAGATTAAATAACTTCTTTAAGTGGAGAGCTTTCATTTAAATGTAGATTTTTAACAAGTTATTCTGTTCTTGGTCACTACGTGTGTCAACAAGTATGTTATTTTGTTTTTGTAGGAGTCATAGATTGTTTCCTCGTATAAAATAGGTATAATAGGGATGCTTGGGTGGCTCAGTCAATTAAGCATCTGATTTCTGCTCAGGTCATGATTCCAGGGCCCTGGGATCAAGCCCTGCAACAGGTTCCTTACTCAGCAGGGAGTATGTTTCTCCTTTTCCAACCCTGCCCCTCCTCCTGCTCATGTTCTCTCTCTTTCACTCTCAAATAAATACATAAAATTAAAAAAAAATAGGAAAAATAATATTTTCTTCTCCTCATATATATGAATATAACCTACATATTCATGCACATATATCTCTCAATCTTGGTCTCTGTCTCTATCTATCTCATCATGTAGCACAAAGCCTGACCAATGATAGGTTCTTAATAAGCCACAGTTCATCTTTACTTGTGCAAAGGACCTACTTTGTTCAATTGAAACTGGAGAGAAAAGCAAGAAGTTGGAATCCATTAGTGACAGGTACTTTTGGTTTAGTTTAGGTCTGACAAATCCAATGAACTTACTTAAGAAAAAGTCAGGTCTAACTTTTTCTGATATCTCACACTATAGCTAGGCTATAAAAATGTTGTTACCAACCATTTATGGATTCTTACATAGTCATAATTTTTTGCTCATACTGATAATAATACAAAACAGGTGTTACTGCTTTTTTTAAAAAAAAGGTCAGAAGATCAGAGTGTTTAAAGAGGTTAAATGTCTTATCCTAAATCACACAGATAGTGACTGGGAAGGTATGTTTGTCTAAGTGCGAGTCTCATGGTGTTTTTCTAAGCCATATTGTCTCTGCAGCAGATGGATCCTAGGGTAGCCCCTGTTCTTTTTTATCCCTTGATGTTCATGTCCCTTGAGTATCGGTGGGATCTGTGACTTACTGGTGGACAACAGAATATGGTAAAGTTAAGAGATTTCACAGATGTAACTGAAGTCCTAAATCAGTTGATTTTGCATTAATCAAAAGAGACATGATCTTGGGTGTACCTGATCTAAACATACAAAAGCCCCTAAAACAGAGACTGGGCTTTCTCTGACTGAATCATTCTCATTGTGGGCATAAGGAACTAAGCCGCCATGTTAAAGAAGCCTATGTGGCAAGAAACTGTGGAAGGCCTCAAGGATCCGAAATCACCCCCTAATCAACAGTCAGGAAAAAATATGAAACCCTGTGTCATATAGCTGTAAGGAAATGAATTCTGCTAACAACTTAAGTTACCCTCAAGTGGAGTCTTCCTCAGGCCAGCCTCCAGATGAGAACACGGACTAGCCGACCCATTGATCGTAGCTATGTGAAATGCTGAGAAGAGGACCCATCCAAGCTGTACCCAGATTCCTCATGCACAGAAATTGTTCGAGTAATGTGTGTTTTTTTAAGTGGCTAAGTTCGTGGTAATTTGTTATACAGCAATAGTAAACCAATGCAATACCAGAAGTATCAATTCAACTAATAGTTGTGGAGTATTTTCTGTGTGCCAAGTACTATGCTAAGGCCATATTAAATGCAAAAATAAATAAATAAATAAATAGATAAATTTATTTTCTAGAATTCCTCCTGTAATAGAATCATGTTGGTACCCTGGTACTCTTTAGCGACTTTTAGGGTACTCGATTAGCCTTTAGAAATCCTTAATAATCAAAACAAAACAGGTAGTGGTATCTATCTTCCAAATGCTTTTTTTTTTTTTTAAGATTTTATTTATTTATTTGACAGAGAGAGAGATCACAAGGAGGAAGAGAGGCAGGCAGAGAGTGGGGGGAAGCAGGCTCCCCAGTGAGCAGAGAGACCGATGTGGGCTTCGATCCCAGGACCCTGAGACCATGACCTGAGCTGAAGGCAGAGGCTTAACCCACTGAGCCACCCAAAAGCCCCCAAATGCATTTTTAAAAGTATTTATTTCAATGCCAGTTAGTTAACATATAGTGTTACTTTAGTTTCAGGTGTACAAATAGAGTGATTCAACAGTTCCATACATCATCTTATGCTCATCACAAGTGTACTCTTTAATTCCCATCATCTATTTAACCCATTTCCCCCACCCATATCCTATCAGGTAACCATCAGTGTGTTCTCTATAGTTAAGGAACTGTTTTCTTGGTTTGTCTCTCTTTCTTTCTTATTTTCCCTTTGTTCATTTGTTTTGTTTCTTAAAATACACATACAAGAGTAATATGGGATTTGTCTTTCCCTGACTGAATTATTTCATTTAGCATAATACTCTCTAGCTCCTTCCATGTCCTATAAATGGCAAGATTTCATTCCTTTTTATGGCTAAGTAATATTCCATGGTTTATGTAGACCATATCTTCTTTATTCATTTATCAATTGAAGAACACTTAGGCTGCTTCCATATCTTGACTATTGTAGGTAATGCTGCTATAAACATTATATATAAACATATATCCCTTTGAACTATTTTGTATTCTTTGGCTAAATACCCAGTAGTGCAATAGCTGGGTCGTAGGGTAGCTCTATTTTAACTTTTTGAGGAACCTCCATACTCTTTTCCACAGTGGCTGCACCAATTTGCAATCCCACCAACAATGCACAAGTGTTTCTTTTCCTCCACATCCTTGCCAACACCTGTTGTTTCTTGTGTTGTTCATTTTAGCCATGGTGGGGTGATAGCTCATTGCAGTTTTGATTTGTATTTCCCTGACAAGAAGTGATGATGAGCGTATTTTCTTAGGTCTATTGGCCATCTGAATGTCTTCTTTGGAGAAATGTCTGTTCATGTCTTCTGCCCACTTTTTAATTGGGTTATTTGGTTTTTGGGGTGTTTAGCAATATAAGTTCTTTATATGTTTTGGATACTAACCTTTTATTGGACATGTCACTTGCAAATGTCTTCTGTGATCCTGCAGGTTGCCTTTTTTTTTTTTTAATTTTTTTAAATAAACATATATTTTTTATCCCCAGGGGTACAGGTCTGTGAATCGCCAGGTTTACACACTTCACAGCACTCACCATAGCACATACCCTCCCCAATGTCCATAACCCCACCCCCTTCTCCCCACCCCTCTTCGCCCAGCAACCCTCAGTTTGTCTTGTGAGATTAAGAGTCACTTATAGTTTGTCTCCCTCCCAATCCCATGCCTTTTAGTTTTGTTGATTTTTTCCTTCTCCATGCAGGAGGTTTTTATTTTGATATAGTCCTGATAATATATTTTTGCTTTTGTTTCCCTTGCCTTATGGGACATATCTAGAAAAAAAAGTTGTTACAACTCTTCCCTGAATTCTAACAAGGATTGAGTTAAGAAAAATAGCTTCCAATAAAGGAATATTAATTTGGATGTGAGTTTTTCTTCTATTTCATATGAACAGATGATATCCAGAGATATCCAAGTTAAATAGATATTTTTTTGTAACTTCAAGTTTGGTTCCATTTGAACAGTCTAGCATCTGAATTAAAGTATCTCTTGAGGTTCTTTTCCATTTTATCACTTTTTTTGACAGTCATAAAATAATTCCTATGTTCTCTGATTTTGAACAATGTAGTACCTAAGCTAAGGATTAACATGAGATTAAATAAATTCAATACTAATTTACATGGTGTTATATTACAAGGGATCTTATTTGGATTCTAATCATTGAAATCTTGGGGAAAGAAGATTGTTAAATTCAGTTCAAAGGTATGTAACATTAAATAAGTATGTTCTTATCATGGTCTGAATTTGTGTTTCTTAATTATAATGAGATTTTCAACACTAATTTTAATTTCAATTTGTTTGCATGCCATAAAAATCAGTTAAACTGTTCAGGGTATTCTTATGTTATTAGTTATATCAATTGAATTTCCAAGGAAACGTTGAATTCTTATATTGGAGTGATTTTAGATCTTGGGCTTTTGAGTAAGAACTGAAGAAAATATTTTCTTATGCTTTGTTGACCTCAAAATAAATACTTCTTATAGAAGATGTCGCATGTCTTGGTGTCTTTTTCTGTAATCTAGGTAAAACCTATATAATATTAAACATAAGTATGTACAGATTGTTTGCTAACATCAAATACAGAAAAAATGAAAAATTACCATAAGTAATCAATAAGAGGTAAAAGTTCTGAAGTGAAATTATGCAATAGTGGATGCATAAATATATGTAAGAATAAATGAGGTAGATTAATTATAGAAACACAATAATGGATTCAAAATTTGCCCCCCTTTAAATATTTAACTTTTCTGTTAATGCCTACCTTATTCCTAATAAAAACAGAATACCAACAAAAAAACAACCTTCGGTCAATATCTCACTTTAGTGATAAAATATGCTTCTTTAATCTTAATCTCTCAGAGAAAATTTTCTTTTCCCTTACTTCTTTACTTGATTTACACTAAAAATGTATGGCAAAATTAAAAAAAAACACATTTTTCTTTTTTGTTTTAGTAAACCAAGAAAACTGGTAGAAAGCTTTGAAATAGCAACATGAAGTTTTCTTTGTTCTATCTAGCCAATTTTTTATATAAATTTTTAAAAAGATTTTATTTATTTATTAGAGAGAGCACAGAGGAGAATGAGAGAGATAAGCAGATTCCCTGCTGAGCAGGGAACCTGCTGTAGGGCTCAATTCCTGGACTCTGAGATCATGACCCAAGCCAAAGGCAGCTGCTTAACTGACTGAGCCACCCAGGAGCCTCCTAACTATCCCACTTAAAGGAAAAAGAAAAAAGAAAAAACAACCTTCAAAAACCAAAAACCAAACCAAAACAAAAACAAGGCATCAAAACAACCTCATCTTTTTTCTAGAGTCTGTCCCTCCTACTGAAAGTCACTGCTAGGCTTTATTTCCTCCATTAATGAGATCTATTCATAAAGAGTATAATTTTCCCAATTTAACACTTCTGGACAGCTTTTACCTCAACAAACCCATCTTTCAAAATCTGAGAGGTTGCTGTCCTTGTGTACACATGTCCATCGAGAAATTTCATTTCCAATCAGCCCTCCTATGAGTAGTGTCTCTAGTCTCTGGTAAGGTACTTTATGGAATGAAATAGAGGAAAATAAAGGAGGAAATGAAGTGAACATTCTTATGCTTTTGCTTTATCTACATTTTGAAGATCTCTTTTTCCATGTAAAATACATGAATAAAAACAAGAGTGTTTTGCTGCCTTTCATTGTCTTATGGGGTTTTTGTTTCTTGCTTGCTTTATCTTTCTTTATCATTATGGAAGTTTCTCCATGGTCTCTGAATTACTGTGTTTTGCTAGTTAAATCAATAAAACCCTTTATTTGAAAAAAGAATTGCATTACAATGTTGTCAATAATGAATGGTTATTGCAAGAAGGAGCTTGGAGAAAATAATTAAGAGGTGGAAATCTCTTAAGAAAACTTCTGCAAACCAATTGTAGATGTAATCTATTTATGCAAATGGTAGGCTTACATTGTATAACACCTTTCAGCCAAATAGATTACTAGGTGCTTAAAAATTGTGTTTACTATACTCATGAATGTGTATTCTTTCCTTTCTCTGAAGCTGTTTTCATGATGAAATATTGGATCTTCTTAATCAAGTTTGCTATGGATTATTTAGGTAAGAAATATAAAAGAATGAATGATCTATTTGAGACAGTTAAATTACATCACAGTGGTTTAATGTGCACATCTCCAAAACTGGGATCTGTAAAGGCTATAACTAGTTCAGGGAATAAAAACGACTCTTAAAAACAAAAACAAAAACAAAAAACCTGTTTACTCTCCTGTTGTCTCCTCTGTTATAACTGTTGCTTGACTCATTTACCTACTACCACTGCCTCACCTTGTCTTTGCCTCATGCAAAATTCTCTTTATTTGAGCTTTTTCAATCAGAAGAGTAAGTCTCATCCCATATAGTTACTGTAACTTTCTCGTCACCAAACTGAATTGTTTCTCGTTATCTGAGCATCTCTTGTTTTCTTATTTTATAAAATTCAGCTTTCCTTAGATCCCACTTTCATCCTCCATCCTCCATATTGGTAGCAACCAATTCTCTTCACTCATTTTCTAGAGTGTAAAAATGAATTTCTCTACATGTGTCAAATATAGAAACTTGCATAGTTTCTGTATTCCAATGAAAATGGATTTGTAATTAAAATAATTTCAAGGTCTTTTCTTGCTATGGGGACATGGATTAATTGAAAATGACATGGGGTAAATAAACTGCAAATATTTGAAAAATGTGTGTTATTCAGAGGATGATTTGTTTAGGACAGTTGAAGAATGCATCATGAAGTCAGTACTTACTGACTCTCTAACAAGAGAAGTTATTGAAATGTGCTCTAGAATAACTGGTAAACCAAGTATGGAAGCAAGTAAGATTCTCGAAAATGGACTCCAGTATACTCTTATTTGAGTGTTGTCAGGATGAGAGTGTAGGGTTACACCGAGGCACAGTCCCTGAGGACTCACCATGTCCTCATCAGATAGAAAAAGGAAGAGGGCATAGACTTTGCTTCTGATTTATTGGTATATTTGAGTTTATATGGCTAATTATACTGGCAAAGAAAAAGGAAAGTTCTTTATGGGTTTCAGTCAGACAAAATAAAAACCTATTACTAAGGATTAAATAAAGAGAGGTAAATAGTATTATCATTTTTCTGGCTAATTTACAGTTTGTGACTTTAAATATATTTCGATAGTAAAGCAGGCATAATTTTAATTCTAAACTTGGAAACTTCTATAAGGCAGAGTAATAAACAAAATTCTCTCAGGGTAGGTACATGCTTATTTTATATCTTTCTGACTTTAAAAATTAATTGGCTCTTAAAGCATGACACTGGGTATATCTCCTTACCAGAGTGGTTGAAAGGGATGATTTAAGGATAATTTGAAGTTACAAAGGGCTTCACAAATTAAGTTAATTCTCCCCTGCAGTAGCCTTTCTGGGTCAAAAAATATTGTCCTCTTATAAGTGGCAGTTACAATTGAGATGTAGTTAAAATAAGTTAACATAGGGAAAAAAATCAAGATTAACATTTTATTGGGCTTGTAGATTAATGCTAAAATCTCTTCTTCCCTGTGAAAGGCAACACTCTTTAAAGTTATGGTTTCTTAGAGCGTGTACTTTAGTTTCATCATCATCTTCCCTATTAATAACAGCAGCAGCATTTTCGTTGTTATTACAGTATTAGTCACATTAGCATTCCATATTGAAATATTCTTAGTAAAACTCTCCAGATATGAGAGGATATGATAGACAGGCTACTTCTAAATAGTTGGGAATTTTGCCTTTCTCAGCTCTGGTCTATGCATGAAAATAGTAAAAAGAGGTGTGGAAAGCAAAAGGACATTCTCCTTTGAGATGTCTTTCAGAACGTGACCTAAGTAACAAGTAACACAGCTCCTTGTCAAATTCCTCACTTAATTTTCTTCTCTCTTTTATTTTTCTGAACTCTAATTGTAGATTTAATTTTCTTATATTGTTTTGCATAATTGACATTAGGATTTGTCCTGAGTTCCAAACACTAGGTAATACTTAGTTTATAGGTTTTTTTAGTTAAAATCTCATATGAAAGAATGCTTTTATATGAAAATCTTGTCACATAACTTTGTTGCTCTAGCTTTTTTCTTTTCTTTTACATTTTTTGAACTGTATGATTCAAGTAATTTGAAAGGGTGCCTTTTGCTTATTCTAACTCTAAGAATTTTGTATATGCTTACTAGGAAGACTTAAGACAAATGATTAAATTGGTTTAGTTGTTTACTGTAGAAACATTCCTAAAAAGGACATTTTTTTTTTTTCCCAAACACATCAGTAGTGACAGTGTTGAACTTTGAGTATTATGACCTTGGAAGATTGAAGATTAAAGAAATCCTCCAACACTTTTATGTTCCTAAAAAGGCCCCACTGCAAAGAACCATCCTTCCTGACATGACCTAGATAAGACTGGTGTACCTATGACAGGGTCAGATACAGACCCTTCAAATTCCCTTTTTTGGGTCTTCTAAATGCTTAACTGAATTGTGCATCCTGTTGACCAATCAGAGCAAAGTGCTTTTTAACCAAACTTTGGTTAAGATTCTTTCCTACCCCTAAGCCCTTAGACATTGATGTACCCTCAACCTGACTTATCATACAACCTTCTTATCTCTCTCTCAAGCTATTTTTGGGGCTTGAGGGTAAAACATTTTCTGATTTAGTATCCTTTCATCCCCCTTCCCTATGCATTTTAGCCTTATTTACTCCCTAAAACAGAAAAAAACCTGCCTGCCTGAACTTTGAGATACTCACAGGTCTATGGTCAGAGCCTTTTTTCCATTGCTATAGCCTCCTCCCCATATTACATTATCTCTTGCTTTCTCTTACAATATTTCTTTTCCTAATAATGTCTTTCCTTACCAATGTCCAGAGTTGTGTTTGACAGCTGTCTGTTTTTATTAGTTAAGGATAGCATTATATTCAACTGGTGCCTTAAGTATGATAAGTGAAAGTAAGGTAACTAATATATCTATAGTAAGTTATTATCAAAAGAATTAATACCTAAATTACTGGGTCAATTATCAATGTATCAATCGTTTAAGCACTCCTGTTTTCCCTGCTTTGTGATACCAGAGTTGGGCTCCATCAACCACTTTGCCAGCTGGCCAAATGCTAAGCCTCATAAATAGCATTAGAGTGGTCCTGTGGGTGCTAGTAGAAAGAAGATATTTTCTTTCCAGGTTTAAGGTCTCTATTTTTATTATTGAGCCTGGGACTCTAGGAGCCTATGCAGACAAGCTTCAGTCATGCTCTCAGGCCATGTTCTTCCCACCAGCAGCCCTCCTGAAGACTCCAGTCTGCCACATTTTGAGATCTGGCTGCTTCTACAGGCCATTGTCAGCTCAAGCCTTCTACAAGTTTCTTCCCCACCCACAAGTTGTGTATTTTGTGGCAGCTGTGCTCTCTTTCAGAAGTCTGAATCTGGCTGGGCAGTGGTGTCTCCTAGTTCTTAGACACTTAATTGGGTCTCCTCCCCAATCTAGAAAAAGTAGCTGCTTTTTTGTACATGTGTCCAGATCTCTCAAATTCCACTTGTGTTACTTTTAATAGTTAACCACTTTTTACTGGTAAATAATTTTTACATTAAAATTTATATTTTCTAATAGCCAGTTTAGTTTCCATCTCCCTAACTGCCTTGACAGATATAAGGGGTGAGTAATAAAATATTCTGCAAGTATTCTTGTCCTCAATTTTCAATATTTCTAGTCTCAAAAATTCAGCCAATCTTATCTATCTCAGTAAAACTTACCCACTTAGTGAACCATATGCCCAACTGTTTAGAAATCTGGAAGTCATCCTGGTACTTCCCTTTCTCTCTCCATCTAAATTCAGTTCACCATCAAATCTTGTGCATTCTATGTCCTCATGTATCCCACATTGTTAACTTTTCCAATTTCTCTCCTCTGTTCCACCATCCTACATTACTAAAAGGTTCTTGAGTGGTTCCCTTTTTGGTATTATTTCTCAATCAGCTTATACAACACTGACAGACTGATTTTTTAGAATACAAATTGGATCATGTTATTATCTAATTAAAACATCTCAATGGTTTACCACTGCACTTACAATAAAATTAAAATCCACTGACGTACGCCCATAGGCTACTATCATGATCTGACTATTGGCTACCTCTTCCCTCATACTACATTTACACTATCTTGCCCTGTTTCTCTTTCTCTCTCTCTTTTGGTACCAAAATGACATTTTTAATTTCAATGTAAACCATAGTGTTATTTTGGGGGGGTAATTTGAAATGTCACTGAAATTCACCAGTGTATTTCCAACAACACACATTGTTCCCCCCAAGTGACAAGAGTGGCCAGCTCTGTGCTATGAAGACAATGACAACTGCCTGATGACTGCCAACTGGTTTCAAAGATTGTAAAACACCATGGATTTTGAGACCATAGAAAAATGAGGTACAATAAAATGTGAAAAAATTGTGTTTTAAAACTGATAAAATACCATATATAAATTATAAATAAAATAGCATATATAATTGTGTTATTATTTATTTAATGTCTGCTTCTTGGCTAGACTGAAAGCCACGTTAGTCTTGGTGGACCATTTAATTTCTAGCACCTACCGTACTTTCAGGCATTTAGGGTATGTTCCATAAATATCAGGTAGGTAAATAAATATGTTCAACATCTCTAAGTACTTAGTGATATGATACAAGGTCATTTTTTTCAAATGGGGATAACATAGTGACTGTTTTTAGCTGACTTGATTAGCCATGCCACTAAGAATAATAGAGATAATGCAAGTAGGTACAACCCAGCTAGGTACTAGGAAACAAAAAACAAAAAGTCCTTTAGTCTAATTGAAGCTTACCACAAAGGTGGCAGTATACAGGCTTTGGAGGCACTGGTTGTTGGCAGATCCTGTCCTCCCTGTATTTTCTCAACAAAGCCTACAGGATACAACTTTAAACTGTGAAGACAAGCTGTGTCACATGGGCCACAAAGTAATAATTAGACCTTGATATATTTGTTTTATAATTTTAGTGTTGAGCATTAAATTGATGTATTAAATCAGTAGCCAACATGATTGTTCCACTTTATCTTCTTATTAGCTATATTTAGAACAAAAGAATAAACACTGTACAGAAGATAACTGACTATATTTATGCGGTATGTCCATTAGTTGTAGGGCCACCCCCATCTCCCTTCTGACACATGGCTTGAAATCATGTCTCATTTATTAATTATGCTTTGACTCAGGTTGTTGACTTCAGAAGTTATTCAGCAAATTCATTCATAGAAGAGTGGTGATACTTACTGATAAACAGATAAATGAAATAGGGCGGCTCAGGTTCAATGGTAATGCTGCTTCTTAGTGAAATGGGTAGAATAAACTTTGAATGAGAGTGTCACACATTCCAAGGTCAAAGTTACTAAAGAAAACTTATATATGGGTGCTTTATTATGGAAAAACTGTTACACTGAAAAAGTAGAAGAACTTGGGACACCAGAGAAATTTCAGGATGTTAGAAGAATGAAGCTTAGGAAATTATTTTAAGTCTGGAAATAATGGCAAGCACACTGGGGAAGTAACAAGAAGTATAAAAGGACCACACTTAAAAGGAAGCAAGGTCATTGGAGCCAAACCAGATCTATATGACAGGTGAAAAATACAGACTTATTTATTCATTGGGAAAATACATTTTTTTTGCACTTGTAATACCTCACAGTTTAAAAAAAAAAAGAAAGAAGGAAAGAAAAAAATAGGAAAAAAAGGAGGACAAGAATCCCTGCTCTTTATAGAGCTCATATTCTAGCAGATATACTCAGAACTTACTCCTTTAAAAATGCTATTATAAAGACAGAAATATGTGAATTATTACTAGATTGACTTAGATCAGAGAAACCTAATAGAAAAGAAAAGGTGTGACCTCATGGAGTAAACTTAAGTGATGCTCCCAAGAAAGCCTGGATCTAAAGGAGTTTTGAGAGGTTTTCTCTGTTAAACTTTGGACAGGAAGTCTACAATTAGAGCCTAGGCTAATCATTCATTGAGGAATAGTACATACTAACATGGTAAGAAAAAAAAAAATTGGGATAGATGTGGAAGGAACCTGAGAAGATAGTTGTGACATATCATTTTCAGATTAGTCTTGATATGATGCACATCCTTAAATAGCAGATCGGGGAAATGTATACAGTTAGGACTCTAAGGATAGGCACAGGGAATATGAAATATACTAAAGGGAAAGCAGGCAGGACATTAACAAAATCTAATCCTCAGTTGTTTGAACATTTAATATGAACAATAACTTAAAAAATATATTTCTTGACAAAAAGCAAAGAGAAAAAAAATTGAAGTATGCTTAGGAGAGAAGAAGAGGGACAACTTGAGAAGATCAAAATACTGTGCCTACCTAAAGGAAGAAACAAAGAAAAACAGAACACTGGGGAGTATCCCATTAAGGCAGGAAAAAATTTTGGCAAAACAAAATGTTTCTGCTACTTTTGAAGTTCTAGAAATTTTTCAAGGTATGGAAAATGGAAAAGTTGTCAAAAGGGAAATTTTTGCAGTCAATTTATGGTCCTCTTCAGAATTTTGATCACAAATTTCAGTTGTACTTTGATTTAAGATTCTGCTGAGGATAATTTTCCAGCTGGGGGGGGGGAAGTATGGTTGATGAATGTAAGGACCTATTTAGAAACTGTCCCTGCTCCCCTTCCCCCAGGGGATTTACTTGGAGACAAGTTCCGGAAACCAGCTTCGGTAACAAAGCCCAGACATAAGGGTGGGTCAGGCCAGGTGGAGACATCCAATCAGTAGGGGGTTGCATACTGTCTCCCTAGCTACTAAGGAGTGGAGGGGGCTGCCCTTTGGGAGCCTTTTTGGCGCCAATCCGAATCAAGGTGTAATAGGCTGGTTCAAATGTCTTCTAGGGTAAATTGTAACTCAATTGGTCACCTAGCATCACTGTGGAGTTTACTGCATGTGTAACAATCTCATTGGCCACCTGTGCGTGGCCAGGCCTGACCACATGGCCTTTGCCCTTAAAAGCTAGTCTGTGAAACAGAGAAGGGTCACCCTCTCTTGTAAGAGGTGTGGCCCCGAATGTTAGGTTAGATTCTTGATGCTTGGCGCGAAATAAAGCTTTGCTTGACCTTTACTTTGTATCAGTCTCGCTCCTTTAATCACAGACCCATTATTGGGGCATAACAGTGAAGAGATGCTTTTCTTTAGTAAGTAGGTTTGTCGGGGTAGGCATTTTACAGAGCAAGAAGCAATGGTTAAGGGTTTAAAATGCCAGATAAGGAAGTGGAGAATTTACCACGCAAGAGCCAGCAGACTTCCACATTTTACATGAAAATGAGTCATGAGTGTCACCTTCCAGGAAAGGAGTCCCCACCTTCCTTCTCCACTTCTTGAGAAAGGGTAAACATGGTGATAAAATTAACAACTTGTTCTATCCATTGACCGTGACAGGCTGTGAACTCCATCAGGCCCCCACAGACTCATTTGTACTCGGCTGAATTGAACCCAAGAGGGTCTTCTCTTCATTCTCATGACATCTTTGTGGTCTGAACCTTCCTTTGGATAACAGGAATTTTTGGCGATCTTAGTATAAAGATAACCCTAAAAATATAACGTTGCTTATTATGGACACTTACGAATTTCTTCTGTTCTTTAAATTTTGTGGGTATAAGGCTGGTATTGCAGTGACAAGAGATGTCTAGTAATTGTTAAAGACTCTTTTCAACAGTATATACATATAATAATAATGATAATTTTATCGTTTATTCTTAGTATGTACCAGGCACTGTTATTTTAAAGTCTTTATAATTTAAAACATAAATAGACTTGGGATTCAATGAATTCAATTTTAAATCCTAAAAAAATTTTTTTTATTCCTGGAAAAAATAGTCTAAAGAATAGTTACCTGGGATTCCATGAGAACTCTCTGGCTGAGAGTGATCAGAATAAGAAATTAAAGATGGTTATTATGTACTTTATTTCTTGAGATTTTCATAATTTTGAAGTGAAATTAAATTTTGGACTTTAATTTCTTCTTGGACTTTGATAAAGGGGAGAGGAATTAATAGCATTTAAATGTCAGACATTTAAATATTGTGGTCTTTTTAGATATTTCTGCCATCATTGAGCTGATTATCAAATTTCTCATAAGCTCTTGTCAGTATTTGTGACGAGATATAACAATTAGGATGGGAATTGTTCTACGAAGTAATTTTATTTTATTTTACTTTGCCTATGAAAGCAGTGTGGCCTTGAAATTAATTTTGTGTAATATTTTCATTTAATAATCTAATACTTTCTTGAGGCAAAAGCTAAACCACGTTCAGTGGTCCCAGGATGATACTCAAAAAAGCCTTCTCTGGTATAGGGCATTAGGAAGTGGGAGTAGACTGAGAGAATGATGGTCTTCTCTACACAGGGGTACAGCCACATCCCTCTTTTTAATTATAAAAGGTTAATTGTTAAGACCCATAGGTTAAGATAATGCAATCTCAGGAGTGATAGAGTGCAACTTATTTCCCTATAAATCTATTTCCTGGAGAAATCATTTATTCCAGCCCTTGGGAGAGAACAGTATTGTGATGTTAACTTTCGCTTCTCTTCCAATCTCCTAAAGCTTTCCCCTGCTAATTGCTTAAAGCAATTTAGGAGAAAACAAATTGGTCAACATGATAATTATTGTTGAAAACTGAGTCTCCAGTTACTAGCGTTTTGAGTATTGGTAGTTTAGGTGTATTGAGTTGTGGTTTTTGTAAATTTTTATGGATCTCTACTTATTTTAATTTTAGATTTCCCTCACTTTTGTGCTTAGATCAATTTTAAGTGAAGTATATGCTATTATTATTTGTAACATAAATTTGGACCAATTTTCATACCAACAGGATTCTTATGGGAAAACCTAGAATATCTAATTCTAGTGCACTAGATGGAATGATAACAGTATCTCATCGAGAACACTGAAGATTCCACAATTGACAGAATGTTTGTGTAAAATATGATAATGTAAATAAATAAAATTTAAAAACCACAACCTATTTATACATAGAATGGGATTTGGATATATTAACATCAGGGTTTTACCAGCGGTGGCAAAACTGAACTAACACAAGTTTGCTCTTTGGTGAGTCACAGGTAGGACAGATGCCCTTGCCACATAAAATAAACTTTACTTGCAGCAAATATGATCACAGGCAATAACTTTCAAGGCCATGACTCTCCAAGCAAGGTTGCATGGGATCCTTTTATTTAGGGTTAGGATGAGTATTTACATAGGAAAACCTTGTCGTCCTATGTAGAGGCAAGCCCAAGGTCATGCATGAACTTTAAAGAAATATGCTACATACATAGTATGTTCTGTAAATAAGGCTTGTGCTCCCCTTTGAGGGAGATTTTAGTATTATAATGAGGTAAAGACAATTTTTGGTCATTCCATGACTTATCTGTGCTGACTTGAATGGTGGGTTAAATTCAAGCTGGTCTCGGTGGTCTGGGCAGTTGTTATTGCTTGAGGGATAGTTTTTATTTCCATAAGGGATGCTGTGCCCCTTTAGCCTGAGTTAGATAAGCTGGAAAGAAGAGCTTAAGGAAAATGTGGGACAAAGGTCGGTGAGTGCAAGCAAGTAGGAAGTAAGAGGTCAGGTTTTGGGGTCTAGCTGGTGACAGTGGTATCTAGATGGATGACGGTATCTGGGTGCATGTGATTTTCTTACTTTTCCCACACATTTTATCTTAATTATTTTCTACCAAATATTGCATTTTTTTTAAAGATTTTATTTATTTGACAGACAGAGATCACAAGTCAGAGAGGCAGTCAGAGAGAGGAGGAAGCAGACTCCCTGCCGAGCAGAGAGCCCAATGCGGGGCTCGATCCCAGGACCCTGGGATCATGGCCTGAGCCGAAGGCAGAGGCTTTAACCTACTGAGCCACCCAGGTGCCCCCCAAATATTGCATTTGTAGCAAATAAAACCTAGGAATTAAGCTAAAAGTAAAAGTAATTATAAAAGGAAAATAAATGGGTTTAGGAATCCTGGTGATTTATACTTAAAAATTATAATTCACTATAAACCAATTATTTATCTTCTCCTGGCTTGGCTGTGTTTTAATTTTATACTTAGGTGTGAAGAACATTTAGTTTGTTCCAATTAATTCCCTCTTGTTGGACATTTAATTTTACTTCCCACTTAAACACATATTATTGGACACTGAAATTGTGCCAAATTATTTTCATTTAACTTGGTGGGCAATTGCAATGTAGAACTCATTAATTGAAGCTAAAATTTGTAAATGAATTAAATACAATTAAATATAGCTTAAGAATCTATGCTTATAACTTACCTCTACCCAATGCAATTTTTCTTTTTGTTATTATGATTCAGTTCTAGGAACCTATATCTCAGGGTTACCAATAATAGTGATTATAGTACTAATCATTAGAGTGTTTGTCACCAAATCAATTGGCCTTTCCCAAAAACATTTTTCTCTCTAGCATTTAACACTATCCAAATCTTCTTGTAACTCTATTAATAGTGTCCTACCATGACGTGCTTATTTTTAGTATCTCTATTATATCTTACTCAACTGTTCTTCTCCTCTATTCCTTTTTGTCCTTTCTCTTGTTCCCTTCTTTTTTTTTGTCTCTTTTTTCACCTGCTGTTTTCTTTTTTTACTCTTCCATTTTTACTTTCTCTTTTTCTTCTAATTATCTTTTTTCCCTCTTTAATTTTTTGTTCTTATTTTCCTCCTTCCTCTTGCTTTTGTTCTTTTCCCTTCTAAATGAAGACAATCCTTTATTAAAGATTTTATTTATTTATTTGAGAGAGAGAGTAAGAGAGAGAGAGTGAGAGAGGAAGCACAAGGAGGGGAGAGCAGAAGGAGAGGGAAAAGCAGACTAACCCCGTTGAGCAGGGATCCCAATGCGGGACTCGATTTCAGGACCCTGGAATTATGACCTGAACTAAAGGCAGACACTTAACAGACAGAGCCTCTCAGGTGTCCCAGAGTCAGTTCTTTAATTTCTAATCTTCATTTCTTTGAATTCTCTCCACACCAGTGAATTTCCAAGTGTGGTCCTAGGAGGTCTGGGGGTCTACCTTCTCCAACTCCATATTTGTGTGAGGCCAGATTTACTCCATACACTTCAACCAAAACAACATATCACAACAGATGTTATGCCCACCAGATGTCATATCCTAATGCCTGAAACCTGTGACTGTTTTACCTTAAATGGTTCAAAGTCATGCAGGTATGATTAAGTTAAGTTTCTTGAGATGGAGAGATTATCCAGGTGGCCCTAATGTCGTCATTAATGTCCTATAAGAGGGAGGCATCAGGGTCAGAATTAAAGAAGAAACTGTAAGGATAGAATTAGGGGTCTGGGAGATTTGGGCAACAGCTAAAGAATGCGGGCCATTTCTAGAAGCTGGAGAAAACACAGACTGTGTTCTCCCCTAAAACCTCCGGAAAGAAAACCACCTTTGATTTGCTTCTCATGACCCATTTCAGATTCTTAACCATCACCACTATATGATCATACATTTTTGTTGTTTTAAGCCACAAAGTTCATAGTAATTTGTTGTCATTACAATAGGAAACCAACACAGGATGTGTGTCAGGATGGCTGCATCAGGCTTGTAGTTCAGGACCTTTAAAGATTGTAGGTTTCTGCCCCCAGAGAGTAAGGTTTTTCAGATATGGAAGGGGAACTAGACATCATCATAATCACCATCATCATTATCTTGCCCCAGGAATTTAAGATGTCACCTTTACCATAATCAGATTTTCATATGCACATGAGTCTATTTCTGTGCTTTTTATTCAATTTCTCTAGTCTATTTTTCATTTTACTCTAGTACCATCAAGTTTTAATTATAGAGGTCTTATAGTGTCCTTTAATTTCTGGTAAGGCTAGTCATCTCTTCTAGTTCTTTTTTTGTGTGTGTTTTCTTGGCTATATTTGCATTTTTTTCTTCCCATGTGAACTTTGAGACAAAGTTTTTCACTCCATAGATTATTTTTAAGACTTTCTTAGTTGACTCTGGATACTAGAAAGGTTTAAGAACTTTTGGCTAAGAGCACAGATGGGGACTTAAAGGGTAAATACATTCTATTTGGAGAATAGCAGACTGGATCTGTGGCAGTTGCAAAATGAAAATAAGAGTAAGTAATTACTTGTAATCCACATGATGACAGTTGTTTCTAAAACCCACCATGGCACAGTTTTTTTTAGGAAAATTTTTAACTTTAATAATCTATACTGACATTGAGTAGCCATTGCTGTAGTCATTGAGCACCTTGATATGTGGGAAAATGTACAAGTTAATCTTTTCCAGTTATCTATTCAGAGATTTTCCATACCCAGGACCTTTTTTAAAAATCTCTTCAATTTTTAAAGGACACATGATTCACAAAAATAAGTTAAAAATATTAGTTTCTTTAACTTGCATGGGTGAGAAAACCCTAGCATACATAACGTGAATTCTTTTTTTTTTTTAAGTGTGAATTTGGGGGTTAAAAACAATGCAACTGATTTAAGTAACTCCCATGCTCAAAATTCTCCAATAACTTTTCATCACATTAAAAAAAAATCTATATTTCTCAATATGACCTACATGATCTGGACCCCAGGGGTACTGGACTATCCCTAGTGACTGCTTCTCCCACAGTCTTCCTGTCTTATCCACTTCCTACCAACCACAAAGGCCTCCTGTATGTGTCATCAGATGGCATCAGTTTACTCACCTCTGTTCTTCCTTCTACCTATAGCCACATGATTTACTTTTCATTTGTATCTCTATTCAAATGTTAATTCCTCCGATAAGCTGTTATTTTCCAATTGTTGTGTGGCAAATGGAGACTAGAAAGCCAAGTGTTGTGAAGGGAGACCAGTTAGGAGACTATTATAGGTAATTCAGGTAGGATATTGGGGCAGTTTCATGTAGACATGTCATTACACTGATGATGAGAGTAAGTTGGCATCACCGCTTTGGAAAACTTGGCAGTATTTACTCAAGCTAAATATATGCATGTCATATGACCAAGCCATTTCACTCCTAATTGCTTACCCAAGAGAAATGTATGTATTTAACATGAAAAGACATGTTCAAGAATGCTAATAGCATCTTTATTCATAAGAGCTTCCAAACTGGAAACAGCCTAACAATCCCTCAACCGCCAGAATATATTGTATGTTTCCAAAATGGAATTTTAGAATATAATTGTCTTTCTTCCTTTCTTTCTTTCTTTCTTTCTTTCTTTCTTTCTTTCTTTCTTTCTTTCTTTCTTTCATCTTTCTTTCTTTCTCTTTCTTTCTTTTCCATCTTATACTCTGGTTACACTTTGAATTCATTTTGTAAAATGTGAAATAAAATTACCTATAATATGATGAATCTCATAGACATAGTGTTGAATGAAAAGAGCTAATTAAAAATAACCATTTGTATGATTCCAGTAATATTAAGAACAAACAAAATG
Source organism: Mustela nivalis (assembly GCF_964662115.1). NCBI lineage: Eukaryota > Metazoa > Chordata > Mammalia > Carnivora > Mustelidae > Mustela > Mustela nivalis. The sequence goes on along the minus strand of NC_139023.1, from coordinate 17,488,278 downwards.
TTATCTGTAATCATAGAATAGGCATTACATTTGGAGGCAAACTACTAACTGGGTGTGGCATGAGGAAGCTGCTGAGGTTCTAGGACTGTTCCTTATCTTGATTTGAATGGTATCTATACCATACAGAATTTATATAGATTTGTATTTTATGTAGAATTTATATCTATGTAGATTTCATATAATATTTACATATGTAGAAATTAATCATGTTGTAAATTTAAGCTTTGTGTACTTTACCATCTATAAATATTAACTCATTTAAAATAAATTAAAAAAAACAAGATTATTTTGTCTTGGGTGTGATTTTTGTTGAAAGATGGTGCAATTCAGGATATGTTTTAGAGATAGGGTTAACAATATTTGCCAAGGGAAATTTGTGAGAGAAAGAGAGCCATTAAAGAGAATTCCATTGATTTTTAGAATGAGCAAATTCATGAGCTGAGATGGAGATGATTAGAGCAGTAAAGGAGATTCAAGGACTTCATCATCTTTTGGTTGTAATAAATATGTGTATCTGTTAAATGCACATTCACACACATATGTGGAAGCAGAATGTATAAAATGTTACAGTAACTAACAAAATGCTGTATACTTGTTAAAAAGTAAAAGGGGGAAAGTACACTCCTCACCTAAATGGCTGTTATTCTCTGAGTTATAATCAGGCTGACCAAGTTCTTAACAATGAAATGGAGTAAATAGAACCATTCAGCTGTTAGGCTAGATTCAAGAATGAAAACAGTTAATAAGTCCTATATTGCTTTAGGAACTCACTAACAAAGTAAGTGTAGTAGAACTTTTTCTTGAGAGTGTTGTATAATAGAACCTTCCCTACAATGTGTAGTAGAGACACATGCTATAGAGTATGTGTGTAATAGAACCTTCTCTACAGTGAGGGAAATATTTTATATCTGTACCATCCAGAATGGATGCCTCACATCTATACCTTTATGAGTCTACTGAGCTCCTGGAATGGGGCTAGTACAACCAAAAAAAATTAATTTTAAATTTTATTCAACTTTAAATTAATTTTTTATTAAATAGCCACAAAAAGACTTCTTTGTTAAAAATGATAGTGCAATATCTAAGGTAACTGGCATTTCTATGTCTCTCTAAAGATAAATACCTACCTTTTTATGGCCCATCACTATTGTGTACTGTAGAGATATGCTTGCTTTTACCCTTTATTTTGGTTTCCTCAGCTTTTACCAAGGACTACATAATTACTTTCTTAGAAGGATCTGTTTACACATTATCCCTCTTCAGTGATCTAGCTGTATTTCATGGTTCTCTATAGCAAAATAATTATTAATGTGAGTCACAAACAATCCATACCAGCCCATTCTCTAAGAACAACATAAACATACAACTAAATTCTATACATTTTGATTACTGACTGTGTTTGAGCTTATGAAGACTTAAAGTTAGTGGCAAGCCACAAGTCTTGCTTATTGCTATTTAATCTACTCTAGTTATTTTAATATTCTCATATGCCTTACATGAAAGAATATAAAACAAAGTCTTTTTTTTTTTTATATTTCTTAGTTTCCTGAATATTCTCAATTTCCATTTGGTTATTTATGGCTCCTATTCTATCACACAATTTCTCTCATCATAAATGTTTGATGATAAAGATTGAACACTCAGTGCTGTTTATTACTCATAGAATATTTTTGAATTATTTCATGGGAATGGGACTTTTGATGCTAAACTAAAAAATAATAACCAAAAAACTTACCAACTCTTTGAAATATATGCATACTCCTTAAATAGAACAATAAAAGTATATGAGAGAAACTTTTTATAGTTGTGTACATAGAGATAAGACAAAAATATTTTTATACAAAACTTTGAAACACATGTAATATTAAAGATAATAGTAAAAAGAATGTGAAATAACCAACATCCAATTTTAATAATTAGCAGGACACATTCAATTGTTTTATCTCTAGCCCCATCTAATGTCTCTCATATGATTATTTTATAGCAAATCACAGACATTACATTAGCTTATCTGTGAATAATTTATTTTGACCTTTAAAATATAAGATCTCTTTAAAAATCATAACAAATCAAGTATCACACATAAACCACTGACTATATATATACATATGTATATATATGTATATGTATTTTTTTTTTTTTAGTGTTCAGTGATTCATTAGTTGCATCTAACACTCCATGCTTACCACAACATGTGCCCTCTTTAATACCCTTCACTGGTTACCTTGCCCCCAGCCCTCTCCCTTCTGTGACCTTCAGTTTGTTTCCCGAGTCCAGAGTCCCTCATAGTTTGTCTTCCTCTCTGTTTTCTCTCCCTTCCCTGTGGTCCTTCACACTATTCCTTATGTTTTAAGTGAAACCTTAGGATAGTTGTCTACCTCTGCTTGACTTATTTCACTTAGCGTAATCCCCTCCAGTTCCATCCACATTGATACAAATGGAGGATAGTCATCCTTTCTGATGGCTGAGTGATATACCATTGTGTATATGATCAACTAGCCAGATGTATCCGCATTCACATTTCCTCATGGTTTCAGAAAACACAATTTGCTTAAATCAGGATCAAAATAAGTTCTGTACACATAGAGGAATGGTCGCTGTTTCTCGAGTCCTTCGAGCAAGATTCTATCTCCATTTTAAATTTTTTCTGTAGTGTTTTTTTTTTTCCACTCTAAAGAGGACAGAATGTTTGTCCTATAAAATTACCTGCATTCTGGATTTTGCTGATTTCAGAATACGAATTATACTTTGAGTAACACTGCCATATTTTATTCAACATATCTGTTATAGGTAGACTTTTGAGTGGTCTGTGCTCTTTACTGTTTTGATAGTGATGTAATGGATAATTTTGTGGATACTTGGTATTTTTGTCAGTCTGTATTTTAAATAGGTACCTAGACATGAGTTTGTAGGGTCAAAGGGAATTGCATATGAGATTTTGCTAGACATTGGCAAATTCTCTGCCATTAATATTGTTCCATTTTGCTTTCCCACCAGCAATGTTTTAGTATGCTTATTTCCTGATAGCTTTGCCAACAGACGAGATTATCAAGCTTTTGGATTTTTGCCTAGGAGTTGAGAAATGCCATCTCAGTATAGTTTTTCTTAGCATTTCTTATTTTAAGTTTAGTTGAACATACAGATGAGATAACTTTATGCTTTCTGGATGTTAAGCAATGATTTTTGATTTAAGAAAAAGTTTATAGATATAAATAAGCAGTGGTTAGCCTGAAAAGTTATTTTTCTTGCTGCTGTTTCCTAGGCATCAAAATGATTTTGATAAATAAAATATTATGCAAATACCACTAACTTAACATAAACATTTTAATTTAACCTATTATAGTTTATCTGAATATATTTTATAGAATGATTTTTATCCAATAGCCATAAATGGAAAAAATTGATAACAGTGCTCTTACAGTCTGCCAAATGTTTTCATAATTTGGGAAAGGTACAATTTAGACTTTTTTTCTATTCTTATATTTTAATATGGTCTGTGTCCTCTTTAATTTAGCAAACTTGTTATTTTATCTAGTAATAGATTACTTTAAGACCTGGGATGTGAAAAAGCAATTAAAGTATTTCCCCCTTTTCTCTCATCTCAAGTATCCTTGAGGCTAAACAGGCAAAAATGAATCATTAATATACACAATGGGCCTGAGATTTAAGAGGGTAGAGGTAAAAGGGGGAAATAGGTTAAAAGTTTTCTCTTCCAAGAAAAAAAAAATTACCTACTTGGTATTTCCTTGTATGTCTGAAGAACTTTCTGATTTGTAATGTTACATTCTTTGAATTTAGCTTTCCCTCTTTAAGCCAAGAGGAGCCGCGGTAGGGTCTAATGAAAAATCAGGTATAGAGTTGGCAGTTTAGGAAAATTTTGTTTAAGTAGATAATAAGAAATACTGTCTTTTATTGCTATCAGAGTAATAGATCCCAGAACCTGGGTTTGGCCTAGGGTAGAGGAGGCAAGGGTATTGTTTGATTTACTATAATTTGGACAAATCAGTGGATCAAAATGAATCTTGGAAATCACAATGCTAAGATTTTGCTTGTCACTCTGGAGTCAAAGGACTGTGTGGTGCTGCTCCTTTGAGGACTGAAAATGTATCAAACTGCTGGCTTAGGCTTTGGTTTTCCCAACCATTGTTTTTCAATGGAAACAAAATTAATGTCTTCTATGTGGCTATCACATGCAAGGTTAGAAACATCATAAACCATCAAGCCTCTGTTCTGGAAAAGGTTGTAACCTACTCAAAGAGGCATTAGAGCACAGTGGTTAAATGTGTGAATTCTGGAATTAGACTCAAATCAGGGCTACTTTGGGGCAAGTTATTTAGAGTCACTATAATTAGTTACTTTATCTGAAAATCGTTTATGTTAACTGACAATATTTGTGAAATACTTAAAAGAGCACCTCACACATAAGGAATACTTAATATTAGCCATGATTATAGTTATTTATTATTCATTTATTTGTTAAGGATTTTATTTATTCATTTGACAGACAGAGATCACAAGTAGGCAGAGAGAGGAAGGAAAGCAGGCTCCCTGCTGAACAGAGAGCCCAATCCCAGGCTCAATCCCAGGACCCTAGGATCATGAAATGAGATGAAGGCAGAGGCTTTAACCTACTGAGCCACCCAGGCACCCCTGATTATAGTTATTTAAAACAGACCCCCACCTTCAATTTGCCCTGTAATAAATGTGTCTGTTCTTCTTTTTTCTACCTTGGCAGTTCAATCCCTAAGGACATTTGTTAGAGAATCCTCTCCAATCATCCTGCTAGGGTCCAGGAACATATATATTCCTGTTTTTTTTTGGCATGAAGACAGTGCTTAGCGGAATAAGCACTTTTCTAGTTCTGCAGTCTTTTATGTGCCATGAATTAGCTGTACATACAGAATAATGGTTTACTATCTAAAGGTCTTAGTTTATTCATTTACACAATGTAGAATTTTATCCCTAAAGTCCCTCATACCTCCCAAACCTCATCATTAATGAATAGCCTTGTCATAAAAAATATGTTTTATTTTAAACAGCTATATGAGAAATTAGAAAAAAAAATTCCAATATAACCAAAGTATACTCTACCTACTAAAAATCTTGCAGCCAGTTACTGCTAATTTTTGAGCTTGGAGGAAATTTTAGATCTCAAGTTTATAGTCCACTGAGCTTAAATTTAATCACAGAGTATTTAAGATTAAATGCTATTTTTACACAACTAGCAATTCTCTTTAGAAAACATACCCAATTGGGTTTGCTGCACATGCTGATCACTTTCCGCTAATCCAATAATTTTGTCCGGAATGGGAGAGAGAGAATTGTTCTAATCTAGATTTTGCTAACACATTTGAATATATAGTGAGACTAAATTATTTGGAGATCAGTATGAGAAGGAAATCACTTGTATATTGTGCATTTTTCAACACATTAGAAAAGATGTCATCATTGATGCTATTCTTTAGGTAGGTTAGTGTGTTTGTTATGTATATACATGTATATATATTTGTGTATACACATGTGCATATAGACTCACATACAATTGATATATACATACATACATGGCTTACATGAGGAATGGATACAATGAAGGCAATGGTTGGTATGTGTATGTGTGTATGTATACATTTTATTCCATAGAACACTGGGAAGATTCAAATCATTGCACATTTCTGATTTATAGCTACTTACAGACCTCTAAGTTATCGTTCTGAACCTAAGTGGTATTTGAGCCTAATAAAATAAAAATATCAAACTCTGATACTATTATCGTCCCTTATAAAACAGCTCAAAATTAAGTAGTTTCTAGTATACTGTGTTGAGGTAAAACAAAAAGAGCATTTGGTATTGATACTAATAAACTCTGCTATAAAACATTAAAAATTCAGAATATCTGTCGGGATTGGTTCATATCTATAAAAGGAAAAGTTTCCACTAGAGATTATGTGGTTTGAGGACTATAATTTGAGGATATGATCTGTTGAGATCGGCTGCCTGAGTTAATCTGGACTTACCATTTAATAATGGTGTGGTCTTGGGCGCTCATTTTGTCATCCATCAAGTATAGGTAGGGGATGTAGAACAGTGCCTAGCACAGTTAATGTGACCATGATTGTAACCAAAAAACTGGGATACTTCCAGTTTTAGAATTCTATAGTAATCATATCTGTTTAAGAGCCAATATTGAGCGCTTCCTTAGCAGTATGATGCTGAAGAATATAAGTTTTCTATGAAACCATAACTTTAATTATTTCTTTTTTGCAGTTATAATATGAAAGAGTAGCTTATAGAACTTCACTTGGAACTTGCAGCAGTTGGGGGTGATTCGAGAAGGACAATGTATTTGTTGGGGTTATTCAGAGAAACACAACCATGTCCAAGAGGGGAGATGGGGATTATAAGGAATGGGCTCATCTGATTGTGAATGTTGTGACTTCACACAATCTGTCACCTGTAAACCAGAGATCCAGGAAAACCAGGGGAGTAATTCAGTCTGAGTCCAAAGTACTGAAGACCAGGGGAGCTGATGTTTGTAAATCTTCATCCAAGGGCAGGAGAAGATGAATTAAGATTTCCTTGCTCAGCAGTGATCTCGGAAAAAGGGCAAATTCTTTCTTCCTCCAAGTTTTGTTCTATTTAGGCCCCCAAAGGATTGGGTGATGCCCATTTATACTGGTGAGGGCAATCTACTTTGAGTCCACAGATTCAAATGCTAATGTCCAGAAACACTCTCATCGACCTACCCAGAAATAATGTTTAATCTGGGCACCCCATGGCCAGTCAAGTTAATACAGAAAATTAACTGTCACAGGTAAAAATGGTAATAATTGGGGAAATTGCACTGAAATATATTTCTAAATTTGACATATAAGGTGAAGGACTCAAGTAATTATCACTCATGTTTTTTATACGAGTAATTAGCTTTGTACTGACTCTCAGGCTCAAAGAGAGTAAGCAGTTCTCCATTGCTGAGTTGCATAAATGTTTATTTAATCTGAATTCTTTATAAAGAGACTAAAGTGAAGAAAACTGAAAAGGACCAGTCCTAAACCTGGGCATCAATTAAACTATATATTGGGGTCAAACATACTTGGTGGAGAAGAGAAGGGAAGTGCTTAGACTTCTTGTGTCTTTCTCTTCTCCTCTATAGAGAATTAGATAGTATATTTTATAAATTGCTGGGGAGTGGAGCTAAAAACTTGATGATTTTAATGGTATTGGCTGTTATTTCCCTAGAGTAATTTAGTTAAAATTGCCCTATATTGAACATCAATGAAAAAATTTCTCTGTCCTTTTAAGGTTCATTCTATATAGAGAATTTAATGGGAAAAAATATGAATTACATTTCTGATCATTTTTACAAGGCCAAACTTTCTGCCCAATGTCTGAACATTGCAAAGAATTATGTAAGTAGAGATTATTCATTTAGAAGTGTTCTTATTTTCAACAATAGTTCATTTCTAGTATTTAATTACATGATGTTTCAAATGATACCATATCATTCCAGTAGAATACGAAAGCTTTCCCAATCACTGTTTTGAATATTTCATCTAATTGGAGAGCAGAACTTTTGTGTTGTGAATGTTATCTAATGTTGTAGGATATAATTTCTATTTTATTATTTGGATGAAGAAGATAGGAGAGTGACCAAAAAAAGTTTGAATAAACATTTAAAATAAATTCAAGTGCTAAAATTTTGCTTCTTATTAGTGTGAAGGAGGTTATATTAGAAAATTCTTATATATTTTATAATTTTACTAGTCTTTAAAGACTGTCTGAATAAAATACAGACACTGAAAATTACACCAGAATAACACAACTAGTGTAAAAATCAATATGACCACTTCCAGTAATTTTTGTCAAAGTACTTTAGACCCAGAAGTATACCCACACAAATACAGATTTTTTAAAGTTTTGACAAAAGTGTAAAAGCCATTCAGTGGAGAAAGGGTGGTCTTTTCATCAAATGGCACAGAAGTAAGCGAACATCCATAGATAAATATAACGAACCTTGATCCACACCCTAAACCTTGTCCAAAAAATAACTCAAAATGGATAACTGAATGCTACAAGTCTTTTAGAAGATAAAAGGGGAAAAATTAGGGCTTGATCAAGTGTTATTAATATGACACCAAAAGCATGATATATGAAAGAAAAAGCAATAATTGAACTTCATCAAAATTAAAACCATTTACTCTGTGAATGACTCTAAGAGAATTGAAAGATAAGCTACAAACCGAGAAAATGATTGCAAACCGTATCTAGAATATAGTGCTAAAGGCCTATTAAAACTCAACAGTAGGGGCGCCTGGGTGGCTCAGTGGGTTAAAGCCTCTGCCTTCGGCTCAGGTCACGATCTCAGGGTCCTGGGATCGAGCCCCGCATCGGGCTCTTTGCTCAGTGGGGAGCCTGCTTCCCCTCCTCTCTCTCTGCCTGCCTCTCTGCCTACTTGTGATCTCTCCCTCTGTCAAATAAAATAAAATAAAATAAAAATATTAAAAAAAAAAAAACTCAACAGTAAACAAATCCAAAACAGTTCTAATTAGGATGGTAAAAATACATGAAGTCAAAAAACACGAAGAAATATTTCATTGATAAGGAAATAGGATGGCAAACCAGTCCATTAACAAATATTTAACATTCATAACTGTTGGAAAATAAGAAATGGAAACAAAAGGACCTAACACAACACACCTTTTGGAAGAGCTTAGGAAAAAAAACAAACCCAGGGAAAATACCAAATGCGGGGAAAGATGCAGAGAAACCAGGTCTCTCATACAATGTTGGTGAGACTATAAAACCTTGAATTCATGTGATATTTTAATTCTACCCCCCAAAAACAACTTGAAGGGTGCCTGGGTGGCTCAGTTGGTTGAGGTCATGATCTAGGGTCTTGAGATTGAGACTGTGTCAGGCTCCCTGCTCATGGGGAGTCTGCTTGAGATTCTTTTTCTTCCTCTGCCCCTCCCCCGTGGTGTTCATTGTCTCTCTCTCTCTTTCTCTCAAATAAACAAATACATTTTCTTTTTCTTTTTTTAAGATTTATTTATTTATTTGACAGACAGAGATCACAAGCAGGCAGAGAGGCAGGCAGAGAGAGAGGGAGAAGCACACTCCCCGCTGAGCAGAGAGCCTGATGCGGGGCTCCATCCCAGGACCCTGAGATCATGACCTGAGCCGAAGGCAGAGGCTTAACCCACTGAGCCACCTAGGCACCCCAACAAATACATTTTTTAAAATTGAAAAAATTGATATTGTCTTTCTAATTTTCCCACAGTATTTTAGCACAATATTTTAGTGAGTACATGCTTTGAGTTTAATTACTTATGAATGAAACTTTCAAAAATTTTACATCATGTATTACATTTATTACATTGTATATATTTAAAATACAGATCATACTTTTAGTGTTCCCACAAATTGTTTTAATATTACAAAAATACATAAATTTATTTAACTGAAAAAATTTGTAATAACAAATAGGTACTAAAAGAGTTTAAGCCTATTAATACTTACAATGTTCCCAATTATATAGAATTAATTCATTCATTTAATTTTAATTTCTAAATTGTAATTTAACTTTAGATCTTAAACCCTAATATTTTATTGAGTTAATAATCTAATCCTTGGGGGCGCCTGGGTGGCTCAGCGGGTTAAAAGCCTCTGCCTTCAGCTCAGGTCATGATCCCGGAGTTCTGGGATCGAGCCCCACATCGGGCTTTCTGCTCGGCGGGGAGCCTGCTTCCTGCTCTCTCTCTCTTTCTCTCTGCCTGCCTCTCCGCCTACTTGTGATTTCTGTCAAATAAATAAATAAAATCTTTAAAAAAAATAATCTAATTCTTGGATACTTGGACAATTTCTAAGAAGAAAAACATGTAAAACATTGATCAATATTTATATCTACTTTTTTCTTTATTTTTATACGTTATAAAATGGCTGTATAATAAAAATATATGCAGTTGGGTATCTTTCAATCCATTTCAAATTTTATTAATATGATAGGTTTGTGCTTATGAAGAAAATGGACTTTCTGCTTTTTCTCTTGAGTTCAGAAAAATAAAATTGGTTACTTAGATAATACTCGATTCAAGAGTTAAAGAAAAATAAGAACAAATATTGTTGTTATTTAGCTAGGGCTGTTATAAATACCACAGACTGGGTGGTTTTAGTAGCATAAATTCACTTTCTTACAATTCTAGAGTGTAGAAGACTACGATCAAGGTGTCAACAAGGTTGGCGTCTTCTGAGGCCTCTCTCCATGGTTTGTAAATAGTCATCTTCTCCCTCTGCCTTCACAAATCTTCCCTGTGCAGCTGTTCATATCTGAGTCTCTGTCTTAAGGACATGGTCATGTTTGATTAGGACCCGCCATGACCAAATTTTAACCCAATTACCATTTTAAAGACTCTATCTCCAAATATAGCTATATTTTGTAGTATTAGGGGTTAGGACTTTGACATATGAATTTTAGGGAGACATAATTTAGCCCCAACATTCATATATATATTTATGTACACATAGTACACACATATACACACAGAATGATACACATGGTTTGGTTAATAAACCAGTATCTCATTCAGTGATATTTTTAATTCTGTAAAAGGACCTGTTCTCCTGGTTTAATTTGGGCACTCTTCTGGACGAGAAGGAAAGTTAAAAACTCTGATCGTGATCTTTTCTTGGTACTTGCTATGTTGCCTTCAAATGTACGCTCTCCAGAGTCTTAAATGCTATTACCAGCCACTGTCCCCAAACAATCATATGTCAGAAAAGGTAGGAAAGCCTAAACTTCATAGAGATTGAAATAACCACAAGCAGAAATTTGTTATGTGATCATACTCCCCAAAGAATGGCCCAGACTTGGGTTGATGGTATCCCCATATGATATTGATTTACTGTTCACAGGAATAAGAAAAATTATAAGGAGGATAGAGAACCTGTAGCTACCATGATCATATGACACAAATCTTAATCCAGGAGGTTCTTTTCCAGGAAGGTAAGAGTATAAACAAATTCACAAACAAAACTGGAAAAAAAAAACCCACCAAACTTTACTATTTACTTCAGGAAATTGCTATAAACCAATTTAGCTGGGCAAACAGTTTGCTCCTCTGGGCAAACAGCTTTCCTATCAGGAAAACAGAATGATCATTGGTGCTGAGAACTCACTGTTATATAAGATTTTACTCACAAAAACCCTCACACTGCTACGTCCACCAGTTCTAAACTATTATGTCACAAACTGTGCTTAATAACAATCAGTTTCTTGCCTAAACCTTGATCCTGGTCTCCTCAACTTCCCAGGGATCATACCTTCCTTGATCTTGCTGTTTTGAGAGCAACCGGGACTCTGACAAAGTGTTGTTCTCCCTTAAGAATATAACAGATAAACTTAACTTGGCTTAAATGACAGATTTTTGATGATCTCTGGGGGTATATGAAAGCTAAAAAATTTTATACCTAAACTATAAATAACATATTAAAGTTATTGAAAATTATCCACTTAACATATTTAAATATGATTGAAAATTTTATTTCTCATTTCCTCAAAACTAAACATTGTCTTCCAAATAAATTAAAACTAAAACCTCCCAGAAAACTAAAACCTGGATGGCTGTGTCGGTTAAGCCTCTCCTTTGGCTCAGGTGGTGATCTCAGGGTCCTGGGATCCAGTTGTGCATCTGGCTTCTTTCTCAGCGGGGAGCCTGCTTCTCCCTCTCCCTTTGACTGACTGCTGCTCCCCCTGCTTGTGCTCTCTCTCTGACAAATAAATAAATACAATCTTTTTTTTTCTTGAGATTGTATTTATTTATTTGACAGAGAGAGACGCAATGAGAGAGGGAACACAAGCAGGGGGAGTGGGAGAAGGAGAAGCAGGCTTCCTGCAGAGCAGGGAGCCCGATGCGGGGCTCTATCCCAGCACACTGGGGTCAACACCTGAGCCAAAGGCAGATGGTTAATGACGGAACCACCCAGGTGCCCCAGACCAATAAAATCTTAAAAACAAAAACAAAACCCAGAATCTATATTTTGATGATTTAACACTTAACCCATTAAATTCTTTGACTGATTACCTTTAAAATTTGATCCAATGCTGTAATTTGATGTAGCAATATAGTGTTAGACACTGTGCCTTGATTCACCTCCCATTATAAAGGCAGAAATGTCAACTTCTCATCTTCTGACTTGCTAGCATCCCTTACATTAAGGCTAGGCCAGGCCTCTGTACAAAAAAAAAAAAAAAAAAAAGAAAAGAAAAGAAAATTAAAACTCCGTGAGTATGCACATGCACATATATATGCAGTATCTAATACTCTCCTGGATAAAAAATGTAGTACTGTGAGGATAGAACCTTATCTTCATTTCTTATTTGGATGCTGCTTAGAGATGTGACATCAATCTTGCAATCATGGTGGCCCCAACCTGAAAACAGAAGCCAGTTTGTTCAACATGGCGGGGCGGCAGGTTTCTGGATCTTTGTTGACACTGAGACATCAAACTAGCTCTGAAGTACTTACCTTCGGATTTGTTATTTACAATAAATAATTAAAGTATCTGAAAATAGGTTATCCCATAACTTACAGCCAATGGTATTTCTTGAGCCATATATTGGACCATTAATGTTTTTGAGTAATAGGTTTTTTGCTAAAAATTAATTCTATTTAAAAATTTCTATTTATTTTTGGTAAAGTCTCTGTCCATAGTACAGTTTTACACAACAGTGTTTATTGTCTCATAATTGCAACATATGAAAATAAAATGCTATTTTGAGGTGTTAGACTTGAATGGATAAACTATTGAGTTTTCAGTGTTAATGTAGATTATGTTTTTTTTTGGTTTTGTTTTGATTTTTTTTGCATTTGATTACCATACATAGGAGACTCAGAAGATAGTAGATGTTTATGTTCATTTCAGCCTTTTACAAGAAAATAACACAGCATTTTTTATCTAAAATTTTCTTTTAATTTTGGAGTTTTCTTAACAAAAAAGTGATAAGTATTCACATAAGTTAGAAGCATTGAAATGTTTGTTTCAGTTCTCTGTGAGCATTTTTCTTTTTCTTTTCCATTTTTCCTCTTTTACCTGGTTGAGCAGATACAGAACAGTCATCTTTGTGAAAGGCAGATAAAATGGGTTTTTGTTTACAATTGTATCCTTCAAATAGAGGAAAGTGTTCTGACACATCTTTGAAAATGGTAACAGCGATAGCATTCAATCATATCTCTGTGACTCCATTAAGGGCAAGTATAATGGGCCTTATCTCTTTTTGTTACTAGTGACATTATATACTGAGCATATTGAATACTTTTCATTAATTTATATGGAAAAATATCTGGACAAAAATTCACTAAGAACTTCGTAAGCTTTGAAACTTATTTGGCAGTAGTGTGAAATTTAAATGTGTACATGGATATATAAATGGAAATAACTCAAACTTTGGTACATAGTCACAATCTATATATTTTAAATCTTTTCCTTTAAAAAAAAGAAGAAATTTAACTGCATAAATTACTAAGGGTACTTTAACCTTAGTAAAGGGACGTTGTCTAAGAGTGGCCAAGAAGAGCCTATCTTTGGGTTTTCCTTAACAATTATCTAACATATTCTTTAACATAAATTATCTCTTTATTTGAACCATAAATGCATAAAAAGTATAGGACTGCTGCTCTTTTTTTTTTTCTTTACAATTTGGTTCAGAGACCTTGGTTTCCCTGCATATGTAATTCTAGCAAGCAAAACTTAACAGACCTGTAAGATCTTAAAGAAAAAAAAGTATTCCTAGTTGTTCTCATGGGTGAATCTAGTATAGTACAGAAACATTCTAAGATAAATATGATCATGAATAGTCAAATATAGCTTTCTAATAGCTATCTTAAAAGCAATCAGTGAGATGAACTCCTGTCAATTAAAACCAAGCCAAAATAATTTCCTCTGGGAAGCTACTTTATGAATTTTTGCATTTATTTTCATATTTCAAAATATTGCATAACTAAACTTTCTTTCTTTCTTTTTTTTAAAAGATTGTTTTAAAAAAATTACTTATTTGACAGACAGAGATCACAAGCAGGCAGAGAGAGAGGAGGAAGCAGGCTCCCTGTGGAGCAGAGAGCCTGATGTGGGGCTCGATCCCAGGACCCTAGGATCATGACTTGAGCCAAAGGCAGAGGCTTTAACCCACTGAGCCACCCAGGCACTTCTTCTTTCTTTCTTTTTGAAATTTGTAAATTTAATCTTTTTATCATGTTTCAAAAATATTTCCCCAAGTTTGAGTTGCATATTGCCCTGCCTTGTCTTATAGAAATAAAGACATAGATTTTAAATCGTTTGCCTAAACTCATTTAAAAAAAAAAATCTTTTTAAAATAAAGCTAGAAAATTTTAAAACACAAAGCAAGTGAAAGATTGTATGATAAGAATTAGGAGACCTATATTATCATATTTTTCCCTTGAAGGATAATGGTGCTATTTGCATTTCATGATGAATCTTTTATGAATTTGCATGTATAGTATGTTGCATTAAATGATGAATTTCTAGGATGAAGGAAAATATGTCTACAATGCTAAATATGTCTAAAAAGCTAAAGAAGTTTTGCATTGGAATTTATTTGAAATTAATTTGCTTTTGTGGATTAACATAATGTTGAGTCTTTGGGATTAGATTTTGCAGTGGGTTTCAGGAGGGTTTGAAGAATTGAAGAGTGCACTTATGTGATTTCTTAATATTTGTTACAACTTTATTTAAGATTTTTAAAGATTTTATTTATTTTTCAGAGAGAGTGAAAGAGCACACAAGAAGGGGGAACAGCAGGCAGAGGGAGAAGCAGGCTTCCCGCTGAGCAAGGAGCCCCATGTGGAACTCAATCCTAGGACCCTGGGATCATGACTTGAGCCAAAGGCAGACGCTTAACTGACTGAGCCACCCAGGCATCCCACAATTTTATTTAAGATTAAAAAAATGTTTTAGACATTAACATCCTATAATGAGAGATTTCTCTCTTTCACTCCCCTCCCTCATATATACAAATGTATTTCCTTCTACTATTCCAATATACTTACACTACAATTTTTGGTTAAATAATTCTTTTAAAAAACTGGATTTTTATTTTTATTTTTTTTTTTTACAGCTGAGACATATGATTACTATGATTATTTTCTCTTATTTTACCTTTTATATTTAAAATATAGTCAATAGTGTTTTTTCATTTACTCAGCTTTTTGTATGCCCTAGTAATGTATCCCAAAGTTGTCTGATGGAGTTGAAAATATGGACCTATAGTATATGTAAGTATGAACATACCCTGGGTAAGGTCAAACACATCAGACATTTCTGTATTTAATTTTCTCCAGCAGACTGTACTCTCACTACACTTTGTCCTGGTCTCGTTCTGCTCTTTTGTTTGTTTCCCACACTGTCATTTTGAAAATCCCTTTCTTTGGCCAGTATTGAATTTCTTGTTTTTAGCTCTAGTTTCTTCTTTACTGATTTATGATCTCATTTTGGTAAAGTACATTCACGATTAGCTTTCTGAAGAACATTTCTGAGTTATAAATTGGTTAGCTTGTTTCACTTTAATTCTTAAGGGTGTGGGTTTTAGTTTTCCATAAGTTACTTGAGTTTAAGTTTTAGCTCTTTCTGGGCTACTAAATCATATTCTATTAGTTCTTTTACTTTCTTGATTTCTTGTCTGCTGCTGTTGCTTTTTCTAATCACTTTGTCCTGGTGGTTTAATTCTTGTTTGATCCTTTTACTGTCAGCTTAAAGGGTTTGGAAGGCGGTCTCTGAAATGACCTCCAATTATCCCTCCCTGCTGGCATTGATGTTTTCTGAATTTGGGCCGGACCTAGTGGCTCACTTCTAATTAATAGTACAGGACAAATGTAATGAGAGCTTATCTCTGAGATTAGGTTACAAAGCATGTTGTCTTTGCTTTTCTTTTCTCACTCTCTTGTTCTCACTTTCATTCTTGTTTTTTCACTGGTTCTGAGTGAATCGAGTTTCCATATTGTAAGCTGCCTTTTAAGAGCCCGTAAGGCAAAAGAACAAAGGGGAGCCTCTGGTCGGTAGCCATCAAGGCATATGGGCCCTCAGTCCAATAGGCTGGGAAGAATTGAATTCTGCCACAATGTTGAGCTTCTGGGCAGCCGGGTGGCTCAGTCATTAAATGTCTGCCTTCGGCTCAGGTCATGATCTCAGGGTCCTGGGATCTATCCCAGCATTGGGCTCCCTCCTTACAGAGAACCTGCTATTCCCTTGGCGTCTGCTCCTCCCCCTGCTTGCGTTCTTTCTCTCTCAAATAAATAAATAAAATCTTAAAAAAGCAAAGCAACACAAAAATGACCCAGTGGTGAATTTAGAGGCCAGTCTTCTCCCTGCAGATAAGACCGCAGCCCCTGCTCAGATGTGGCCATGTTTGTAACTTCCATAGACTGAATGTTTCTGTCCCCCAAAAATTCATACATTGACTTCGAATCCCCAAAGTGATCTTATTATAAGAGGGTGGGACCTTTTGTGAGATGATTAGATCATGAGGATGGAGCCCTCATAAGTACAATTAGTGCCCTTATGAGAGAGACCCCAGAGAGATCACTTACCCCCTTCTACGATGTGAGAGCACAGCAAAATGGTGTCTATGAACTAGGAAGCAGGCTTTTACCAGCCTCTGAACCTGCTGGTGTCTTGATTTTGGATTTAGTCTCCAGAACTGTGAGAAATACACTTTTGTAGTTTATAAGCTATCCAGTTTCTGCTATTTTGTTATAACAGCCTAAGTGCATTAAGGTGCTGACTCCCAGAAACTGGGACATAATAAATACTGTTTTAAGCTGCAGTTATTAATTTCATAGCCATAGGTAATGAATATAGAGAGATTTTAGGAAGGAATGGAGATTACCACGTATGTTTGATTTGTCATGTTGGAACAGAAACCTGAGGGCTCTGCATAGAAGTCACAGTATAATGTTTTAAAAGAAAGTAACATGATAATTATTTTAAAGATGAGTTTTTGGAAACTTCGTGGGGAACATCCTGGAGGAAACAGGACTGGGAGCAAGGAGCTATTGCAATATTCAGATGAGAAGTGAGGGCCAGAATTCAGTCAGTTTCAGAGGACATGGAGAAGAGAAGGCAAATTTGAGGGCTGTCATTCATACGAGATGATTGCTGAATAGATATTGCAATGGAATGATGTGATTGATTCTGGATTTCTGTTTGAGGGAATGAAGGGATCATGGTTGTGGTAATTAGGATAAAGAACAGAGAGGAAAGAGCAGATATGGAGGTGTTGAGGATGAGTTGCGTTTTGGACATTGGGTTTGAGATGACCTGGGACATCCGGTAATGACACTAAGAAGTAGCATGTAGTGTTTATCAACGGGCCCATTTGATGCATGGATAATCTTGTTTTATCCCTGTAACAATATGATCTAATAGTTGCTATCATTATTTCCATTTTAAAATGAATAATCTGACTCTAAGGTCAAAGAACTTGCCCAAAGGCACACAGTGATTCAGGGATAAAAATGTAAACTGTTTCCAAAGGTCAAATTTTGTTTCTTCATCCCATATCTTTCTTATAGGACCAGCTTTCAAAATAAAATAATTTGTCATTATCTTCAGAAATTCTGAATTTTTTTTCTTTGCCATAAACATTTTCATAATCAGGCAATTCTGGTTCTAATTATGTGACTGGGCCTACAGCCTAGAGGATAATTACAGACAGTTAAAATTTTCTGGTGAATTATTACATTATGTGAATCAATTACATGTAAGATATGTTGTTGATAGATATGGGAAAAGACAGGCCTTGTTTTTAGTGTTAAATTCAATCATTATGGTACAAACCTCCTGGGTGATATATCTCACAATCATTTAAGTAGAATTATTATATTGTCTGTTTAAAACCAGGATCTTCAGTAGTAAGTTGCACACATAAGGGTTACTTTAACTTAATAATGCTGAAGAAAAATTGTGACCCAAGTAGTGTTATTAAAATGTCATTGAATTTGGTTTATTTTGATTTTGCTTTACTTTTTAAAAATAACATTCAGCAAACTGCTGTTTGGATTGAGCAGAAAAGTTCATTATATTTTCTGAAATCATCTTCAATTTGGCATAACATGTAAATGGCAAAGTTATACCTAAAAGAAAGAAAAATAGTTAGACTGGGGGAATTCATTAGGGCCACTAGGAGAATATTTTTATTAAAATGAATAATGAACTTTCATTATGATTGCAGATGCCCCAAGGAGAGCTTAGGGAGATAGTAATTAATTAGTTAATTAATTAATTAATTGCATAATTGACATCCAACATTATATTAGTTTCAGGGGTACACATATTTTGATTTAGTATTTGTATATGTTGTGAAACAATCACAAGTCATTTCAACATCTGTTAGCATACATTGTTATAAGATTTTTTTCTTGTGATGAAAGCTTTTAGGATCTGCTCTTTTAGCATGTTTCAAATATGCAGTACAGTATTGTAATTGTTGTCAACACGCTGTACTTAAATCACCCATAGTTTATTTATTTTATAACTGTAAGTTTGTACCTTTAGATACCCTTCACTTGTTTCGCCCACCCCCTGGCTCTGGCAACCCCAGTCTGTTCTCTGTATCTATGAGTTTGGTTATGTGTGTGTGTGTGCGTGTGTGTGTATGTGTTCAAATTCATCCTTGAATATCTTAGCATGTGTCACTAGGAATAAGGGATCCTGTAAGAGTTCTTTATCAATGTCAATAAGATGAGAAAGTTTGGTGTAACCAGTAAAACATGATCATTAGAGAGCCAAGTTTAAACCCTAGACCTGTTGCTTTCTAGCTATGTGAAATTGCTTTGCCTTTATAATTTCAGTGTCATCATATACAAAGATGGGGATGAAATGCTTTTTTACCCAACAGCATTGCTGAAAGATCAAATGAGAATATATGCAAAATGTTTTAGCCTCATGCCTTGTATGGAGTAGTCAGTAGAAGAGTGGCGTTGTTATTAAGTACTTATCCTCTGCTCCCATCCTTGACTTACTGCCCCCATTACTATTGTTCAAGTATTAACATTCTCACAGCCAATATGAAATCAAATTAAGATGGAATGTGGAAATCTAGAAACCTCAAGAAAAGTTTGGAGAAGGTACAATTCTGTTGGTTAGCATATCTTAACTTAATTTAATTAAAACTACTTTCAAAAGAAAAAGAAATAACAGAAAGACTTGTTTGCCTGCATTATTTTTTGCTAAGAAATTAGCCGATCAGAGTTTCCTTTTGTGCAAGCTAATTTTGCTTTATTTAAGAAGGCTTTCAAAGATAGACTGAGCTTGGAAACTTTTCAAAGACCCCCTTTCAA
Source organism: Mustela nivalis (assembly GCF_964662115.1). NCBI lineage: Eukaryota > Metazoa > Chordata > Mammalia > Carnivora > Mustelidae > Mustela > Mustela nivalis. The sequence continues at coordinate 17,468,932 of NC_139023.1, read as the reverse complement.
GTGGTCTTTTATCCAGTGATCACTGTTTGTCATTAGGAAGAAACATTTAATCATTTGGCTATTTTCACGGAGAACTTAAGAGTAATTGGGAGGCAGCTGGAGTCCTGTGACCATTCTTAGAAAAACAAACAGGATTTCCTTGGAGAAGGATTACTAATACTATATTTAAGAGAAAGAGTGCCTACCTTGGGACTGAGTCAGTGATACTGGCTTTGCAGTAGCCCAGGATGGAAAGAGAACTGTTTGGGAGGAGACCAACGGAGCTGGCATCAAAATGAGTGCTTCTTGATCTAGAGGAAAAAGGGAAAAAAGACAGTGGACATTTAAAAAATATTTATTTAAGATGGATAGTGGGTTGAGGTCATGTACATTAAGCCACTCATTTTCATTGAATCCCCACAATGACCCAAAGTAATGGTGATTGCCATCTTTCATATATGTAGGCAAGGACACTGAGAATTTGAGACACAGCTAGCAAATAATGCGATTCAAACTCAAGACTCTGTTTCTAAAGTTGGTATTCCTTTCTCTATAACAGTAGTTCCCAAAGTGTGGGGTCTTTGGCCCAGCAGCAAGGATATCACTTGTAACAAATGGAAATTTTCAAACCCCAGCCCAGTTCTACCATATTGGAATCTCTGGGAATGAGGCCTGCTATCTATGTCTTAAGAAGTTCTCCAGGTAATATTGATGCACACTAAAAAGTGAGACCCCTTGCACTATATTATCTCTCTATCCCCATTAGATTATTTTAGTATAAGAAATTCTGAGAAGGAAATCAATATTAAGGGTACATAGTTCCAGTTTGACACTTACTGTACTGATTACACTTCTTTTTTTTTTAAATTTATTTATTTGACAGAGAGAGAGAGAGAGATCACAAGTAGGCAGAGAGGCAGGCAGAGAGAGAGAGGGGGAAGCAGACTCCCTGCTGAGCAGAGAGCCCGATGTGGGGCTCAATCCCAGGACCCTGAGATCATGACCGGAGCCCAAGGCAGAGGCTTAACCCACTGAGCCACCCAGGTGCCCCCTGATGACACTTCTTTGAAAGTGTAGGAGAAAAGAAAACTAGGAGGCTTCTCTTGCTGATATCTACAAGATTAGAACAGAGATTGAGAAAATCCATAGAGTTAGGAATACCCGACAGAGGAACACATTTGGCGGAGGGGAGAGGAGGGCCATGTCTGAGGGAGGATCATGAGATGGTTCAGTGAGAAGACCAGTCAACTGAAGGGTATTTTAGCTGACCATTTGGAAATTGTTGATTTTAATGCCCTTTAGAAAAAGATTCTTGAGAGATGACTTGGGAAAATATTTGGTATTTGGGGCATTAGGGTAGCTGTGATTTGCCTGTATAGTGTTTATATAGTATTTGCTTCTTTTATTTTATTAACTTTTAATAGAATTTTCTTCTAATCCATTGTGGCCAGCATCTTGCAAGTTGGGCTATAGATGCCAACCCACTACACTATTATTTTTACTTGACAAACACATACTGAAGTTCTTCACTGAGCCAGGCAGTAGACAAACAGTACACATTTCCTAGTTGGGTATCTAAGCCAAAAGAATAAGGATGCATACATGAGAAAGATCTAAGTTATTTTTTGTGTGCATCTTTTATCTTAGATAAAAGCAGGAGAATAAAATTGTTTCTGATTATGCATCCTCACTCCAAACTGTAAGCTAAAGGATTAGGCATGAAATTGCCATTTATCACAAATCAATTAAAAATAAATATGGTAAGCAGATGTGACATTATAACTAGAGGAAACACAAGCAAAAATTAGACAATTTTACTTAAACAAATGAACAGATGCATGGAAGAAAACAAAGCCAGCAAAACAAACAAACATTTGGAATAAGAATTTTTTAATTAAAAAACAAAGTAAAAAGGAACTATGGTCTTAAATTGAGATATCTGGTGTGGTAAAGTGTTGTCCACTCATTTCTTTGGCAAATATTTTTTAGGCATCTGTGACCAGTATAAAGAGTACTGGGTTTCCAGCTCCAAGTTTCTCCTAGATTTAGATCTTATTCATGCCTGGCTGGGGAGGAATATTGCCACCCATCCAAGGTTTCTGGACATTTAATATTCAAGATGTCAAGTAAATGTAGCAAAGCCTGGAATGTGGCCACTGTGGCCATGTTTGTGGTTCCCATACTGGCAGAATCTTTGGACTGCCAAAATAAATTTGGCAGTAGCAAGATGGGTTCTTGCCAGTACTAGATTTGAATCTTTTTTGGATCAATTTTCTGAGTATCTGTTTGATTCAGAATTTCCTTTTTATCAGTAGTATACTGTGTAAGGAACATGCAGAAATAAATTCAAAACAATTTAAAAAAGATTAAAAAGAAAAGATGTAAAGAAGCTGTCTTATAGATTTCCCATAAGTGGCGTTGTAGATTCAGAGAGTTGAATAACCTCCTCTTTAGCCCCTTATAACATCTTTGGGCAATCCTGTATTAACAAGTCTTCCAGGGTAATTTTGATACACAGTAAAGTGAGAACCACATGGACAGAACAACTCTATTCTAATATTTACTTGTCTTATTATAACATTTCTGCAATGTTGAATTTTCATATCTAGATTATAACCCTCCAGCAAAATGACGTTTCTGTAGAGAAATGCTTTGGTATACTATATGTGAATCCTATGAGGCAGTTCAATATAGTGGAGAAAGTACTGGGTTTGTAGTCAAAAGACACAGTTTTGAATCCTGACTGGGTCATAGATGTATAAGTACTGCTGGGGTAAAAGGTGAGGACATAAACATTCTGTGTATATAGTGGTGGGCAAAGATCGGAGATGACTTTCCAGAGAGAGATTCTTTTGAGAGAAAGATGCAGTGAAAGTAGGGAGAAAAATTCTGTTATGGAAGTGGGTGGTGGGTAGGGTATTTTAGGTAGAGGGAATAACATGCAAAAGCTTGGAGGCAAGAGAAGAGCATTGAGCATTAACGAGATTTCATGTAGTTGATGCACTAGTTGAGGCAAAATTGGAATCCTGAAATATGAATATGGATATGTGAACAGCAACCAAATCAGTAAGGGCTTTATACACCATAACCTGGGGGAATGAGAACCAACAGAGAGGGGTCTTAAAAAGACATGGGCACGATTCGTTTTTTACTTTGTAAGGTCAGTTGGCTGCTTCCCCTAAAATGGGCAGGATTCTATTTGAGGGGTTGTTGTGATAATCTGGTGAGACATAAACTGAGACAGTGGCAATGGATAATATAAAGAAGTAGAGATTTGAGGTGATAAGGATATAGCCTACATGGCATTTGGAAACTAACAGGGTATGACTGAAAATTTTATTCACACCAGTTTCCCAGCCCCAGCTAGACTATAGTTACAAAGTTATTTTTTTTTTAATTTTTTAAAATTAATTTATTTATTTTCAGAAAAACAGTATTCATTATTTTTTTACCCCACCCAGTGCTCCATGCAATCCGTGCCCTCTCTAATACCCACCACCTGGTACCCCAACCTCCCACCCCGCCGCCACTTCAAACCCCTCAGATTGTTTTTCAGAGTCCATAGTCTCTCATGACTTCCCTACAAAGTTATTTTTAAGGCCCAGATTGTCATAGGTTGAGCTCTCAGCGATGTAATTGTTCATAATCCATCTCCTCAAAATGTCTTTCAGCCCAGAGGAAGTTTCCAGGATACTTGCTCCTGTGTGCTCAAGGTCAAATCCTGGAAGTCATGCGCTGTCCCTGTGTCATGACACCCTACAGCTGCCTGTTTCGCGGGTCCTTTTGTACCCTAGTCTTGGGTCAGATAGGTCTTCTGTTGGATTACTTGTTGCTATCCTTCTCCTGGCTATCAGGAGAGCCCTCTGCTCTATTGTTGACTCCTCCTGCTCTAACAGATACACGGGACAGATACACGATTTGAGATGGGAATTTTACAAAACACAGCGAAGAACAGAGTTTAAGAATTTTTTTTTTTAAGAAGGTGCAGGGAACCAGGTTCCAGGAAAATACAACACGGAAGCTGATTTACAACAATGTATAGATTCCATCTCATTCTGGGGTTCTTTCTCTTCCCTCCTTGACCCACTGTTATTCCTGTGTCCAGGAGTATCGAACTCTTATGTGGAAATTCTCCAGGGTTACACACCTCAGATTCAGACTATATCTCCCTTTAATTCCAGAGAGAAAAGGATGCTTTTCCTTCACCTCCAATTAAGACTTGCCCTGTGAGTCCTGATTTCTTTCTGGAGCCTGTATGATAAAGCACAGGACCATTTACCTTTAGAAAAACCTTATCTCCATTCCAAGTTTTATGATCTGTTCCCATGGTACCAACAAAACAATATAACATACTAGGAAGACATCAGTGTATTTCTCAGAGTCTAGATTATTTAGTTTTAAACAATGGCATCTATAACACATGAACATTTTTCTCCCGTGAGCTGATAAGACATAGTTTATTTTTTTGCCTCATTTCACCAATGATTTAATAGTCTTGAGGTTAAAACTCACTCATAGTAACCTTGACACTTATATATAAGGATTTTGTTAACTGTAATACTCTATACAAATATAAATTCTGCTATTTTTCATGCAAAAAACAGTCTAAATTATTTAGTATGATTCAGTGAGTTCTAAAGAAACAGGTTTCTCTTTACTCAGAGTGTGATGATATAAAACACTATTTTATTGAGTTTCATTTTATAAGACACCAAAAATTATAATTTCTGAAACACAGTCTGTTTATGACAGCTTGCCTCAATGAGTCACCAAAATCTCAGACGTGATTTTCACTGGAATTTATCTGATGATAAATTTTCAGTAAGGTAAAATTAAAAGGAAATTTTATTTTATAAGATCTTTATGAGACTTACTCATGTTATTCCTTCTTTTTGAGAATGAGCATCACTGTTTTCCTGAAAATAAAAGGACTTTTTAGCTTGTACACTAATTTTCATCAAAATCAGCACTGAGAACACCTATTTGTATATATCACAATCCTAGAATCTGTATAATATAAGCCATATAGCAAATGTTTCTAGTTTCCAGAAATTAATAACTTAAGCTAAATAGTACCAATATAGGCATATAAGATTATTTATTAAAAACACCCAAAGAAAGAATAATAATGCATTATTTATTAAATATGGATAGTCTACAATTGGAAATGACTCTTAGAGAGGCTCTGGGATGGGAAAGAAGAAAGCTATTCCTTTATTGTAAGTTCAAATGAGAAAATATTATCCATAGATCCATCGAGTCCCCAGAGTGTAAGAGATGTGGAAGTGTGTGTGTGTGTGTGTGTGTGTGTGTGTGTGTGTGTGTGTTTTGTTTGTTTGTTTGTTTTAGACCATAAAACACTACATACCCCAACCCCCACTCCTGGCCTATTTCCTCCAAAGAACTTAGGATATGAACACTACCTTCCTAGATCAGTTACTTTTTTCCTTTAACTCTCAGCCTACTTAAATTGTGTTCTGTCCTGTTGAGTCTTACTTCTGGTACTCTATATTCTGCTTTTATATTGGCTGTTTGGGTCTCTCTACTTCCATTGCTATCTGGGAAATGGCAGATAGAGGTGAGATTGGAAATGGTTCTCTGACCATGGGCTAGACTTAGAGTGAAGTGGACAAAAGATGATCCAAGACTTTTTATTGCCCAGAAATCCCTGCTCTCATGTTGACTCTATGTTGTGAAAAGGATGCCATTCCCTTTCTGTTGTCCCATGCCCAAGGAGAAGGCAGAGAGGTGGACCAAAAGCTTTTCTACCACCTCCTGCTCTGGAAGAACACTTTCAGTCTTTTCAACACCTTCTCTCTGTGGTACATAAAAAAAAAAAAAAAAAAAAAAAAAAAAAAAAAACAGAAAAAAAAAACTCACTGGAACCACTATTTGCCACAAAGCAAAGAGTTTGTAGTTCTTCTGAACACTTAGCTAGCTAGATTTGGGTCAGTTGTGTGTGGGAAGCTGTCACTTATTACTTTGATTTATAAATCAGCTAGTTTATAAATTTTCCTTTAAATGTACTCATCCTTCTGCCATGGTCCTAGATTTTCTTTTCTTTTTTTCTTCTCTGAGATACATTGATTTCATTCAAAGCCTCCCACTTCCTTAAATATTTCCTACCAAAGAGGGCTTGTCCCTGGCACATTTTGAGATAGAAAATGTTCCATCTCAATCCAAGTATGAGAACACCTAACTTCTGCTCTGGGTTTCTAGGACCCTCACCCTCTTCTTTCTCAATATCTGCCCTTCCCTGTCTGTTGCATAGGCCACAGCTATTGCCAAATTGTGAGGGTCATACATTCCACTCTGGGCCCGTTTGTGAATACATAGCAAGATATCTGAACACAGCCTGAGCATTCCTGGGTACGGCTTCAGACTTTACATTATATACTAACAAGAACTCTGATTGGTCTAATATTAAATGTGGCTCTTGCAGTTGTCTGCTGAAATTCCGTTGTGAGACTCAATGTTCTTTTTGCAGTTTCTGATCTTGCATCGGCACGTCATAGACATTTTTTTCTGTTACATATATAACCCAAAGCAGATGTATTTGCTGGCACATCTCCAGTACATTTTTAGGTTAAAAGAGTATCTTTCTCTGTATTAGCCAAGACTCTTAATGCTGTAAATGACAGAACCTCAATCAAAATTGGCTTAAGTAAAATTAAATATATTGAGATCCATAACTGGAAAAGTCCAATGGCAGGTCTGGCTTCAGGATTCAAACAATGTCAGTAGAACTCATTTTATCTTTTCGTCATTTCTTGGCTTGCTTTCACATTTTTGGTTCCAAGTGGTAACAGGATGATTGCAGGACCTCCAGTTCTTACATAATATCAGGCCTCACAGAAAGGGGCAGGGATATACTTTCTAGAAATTAGGGTGACATCTCTTTCCATCTCACAAGCTCAATTTGGGTTGTATGTCTGTTCCTTAACCATTACTGTTGCCAGGCAAATGTAATACTCCAAATTTCCAGGTGGCAGCCACAAAGTATTGGGAGATAGATTCAACTCTAGAAGAAGCAAATCAACTGAGAAGAAAATTGGGATGTGGTTATCAGAAAGTCCTGGGCAGCAAAATCAACAGATGTTCACTCTAGTCTCCCTAACCTTAGTATGTGGCAGGATCCAGAAAAGAAATGGGTTGAAAATGACTCAATATGAAAAGACAGCATCATAGGGAATAATTAGTTTAGCAAGTATCTGAGAAAAGGATAATCACTCAGTATAGTATGATTTTGTAGACATTAGGATTTTGAGAAAGACAAAAATGTAGTAGGAGGTTATTGGGCATACAGTACATGATATAATATACATTTTTTTAAGATTTTATTTATTTATTTGACAGAGAGAAACCACAAGTACACTGAGAGGCAGGCAGAGAGAGAGAGAGAGAAGGAAGCAGGCTCCCTGCTGAGCAGAGAGCCCAATGTGGGACTCGATCTCAGGACCCTGAGATCATGACCTGAGCAGAAGGCAGCGGCTTAACCCATTGAGCCACCCAGGCGCCCCTAATATACATTTTTTAAAAGCTTGGCTATTGTCCTAAGCCAAAAAGATTTCCAACATCAAAAAAGAAAGGTTTGAATGTGATGTAGCAATTATAACTGTTCTAGTTGTTATCTACCTTTAAATGGTCCAAACATTCTCCTTTGTATTGACATAAGTAACATTTTAAAATGCCATTGCCTATTAAATAACAGTCTATGTAGTCATTAAAAAATATCTTTGACATATGCTCTATAGGATTGTTACAAATGTTAGGTGAAAAGAACATCTTGTCTACATTTTATTTTATTTAAAACAATACTAAAACAGTTTCAGAGAGAGCAAGAAAATATCAATAATAAAAGGTATATTTTATCCAGTAATAAAACCCAAATTATATGAAACAGTTTTGACAAATAAAAATCTTCCAAAGCTCAGTGATTCAGAAAAAGAAGATAGCATTTTTCCTTCTGCATACATTTTTCTAGTACTTTATTTTCTAGCACGTATTTTTTCAGTCAATGTCTATGTTTCTGTGAAAATATAAGCTGAGAAGAAAATTATGTCACATGGAAATCAGTGAAATACTAGATTAGGGTTACTTTTCTTCATGGGAAGAAACTAAATCTTCAAAAGCAAGAATGTGAAAGTTTGAATTCTAAAGTGTTATGGCCTGGTCTGTTATGGGTTGAATTGTGTCCCCTGAAATTGATATTTTGAAGTCCTAATTCCCAGCACCTTAAAATGTAACTGTATATGGAGATAAAATCTTTAAAGAAGTGATTAAGTTAAAATGAGTGCCTTAGGCTAGGCCTTAATCCAGTATCACTGGTGGCTTTATATAAGGAAGAAATTTGAACACAGACACCAGAAGACCATGCGAAGACATGAGAAGCAAGAGGCCTCAGAAAGACCTCAGAAGATGACCTACTGTCATCTTGATCCTAGACCTCTATCTTTTGGAATAGTGAGAAAATAAATTTCTGTTTTTTAAGTTATTTTGTCATGGCAGCTCTAACAAACTAATACAAAGTTTAAAAACATAGGAATTCTGACAGAATAGTAAAGTAATTAATCACTAAAAATTTCCCTGGTCTAGATAGTTTACCACCATTCCCTGAGCAAGCATTGTGACTGAACCATGAAGGAACAAAAGAAAAATTGTGAGGGAAAACAGTAAAGTAACATCTAGGTTATGTAGCATTTTGTTGGCTCTTGAACTTGATCCAAAAGGTATTGAAAACTTACAGAAGCCAGTGACAAAGTCAGACATACCTTTTAGGAAGTTAAGTCTGATGGTAGTAAGGATGGATTAGACTAGATCTACATGGATTCATGGAAACCAGATAGGAATATAACTTAGGTAAGAAATAAGGCCTCTCTCCACAAGAAGTATTTTCATGGGAATAGAAAGAAATGGAGGAACTTAGCGTTATGTAAGAGTTGCATTAGCAAGATTTTAGTTAGAGGATATGAGTTGTAAGTAATATTAGAGAGGGAGGAGTTACAGATAATGCTCAGGTTCTGCATTGAAGAACTTGGTAGACAGCACAAACACGTAGGGATATAGGGATGGCTGAAATTGGGACAAATTTCAGGGAGATGATGAGACATTCAGTTGAAGAATATTAATTGTCATATAAAATAGCACTGGAGTGAGTTGGGCAGAGTCAAATAAAGTAAGGCCTGAAAGGCCACACTAGACACATTGACATGGAGGTCTCAAGAGTCACAAAGAAAAATTTCTGTTGGGGCGAAAATCTAGATTTTTCTTTCCAGGTTGGCAAAAACTAAGGAGTAGTAAAGGAAGAAGTGTAGACAAGAAAGCAGTAAGCTTGGTCAATTGAACCTTTTTTTTTTTTTTTTTCCCTTTGTTCTGCTTACCCACCTCTTTACTATTTTCCCCTATCTCTAACGTCAAGAAAAGAGGGGTCATTATTATGATTGGTTAGAACCTAAGGCATTAATTGATTGACATTTTATTAGGCAGATGATATTTACTATATTTTAAAATATTTGCTATAAATATATTATCATATTATTTTATTTTATATTTAGAGTATATTATATATATTAAAATAAAATATTTACTATATTTTAAAGTTTAGCCTCTTGGTACAGTGCCTGCTTTTCTATTCTCAGTTTTGGGTAGGATCTGTATCGTAGGGCAAATAGTACTCAATCTCTATTTGTTTTCTATATTCTGAAGACCTGATAATGGGTATGAGGTGACAACAGTTCCTGTTCTCCAGTCCTGTCTTTTCTAATTCAGAAAAGAATGTGACTTCCTATAGGACTGTAGAAACAAAGCTAATTCCCCTAAACAATTTGGAGAGTGTTAAGTTAACCAGATGATCTGATTCCTGACCATTCTTAATAAAGTAAGATGCTGATTTTTTTGTTCCTTATACTCAGCTTTCTCTGATGAGTACTTATTGTAGAGGTTTAATAGACAGATTAGGATTTAAGGGATCCTGTGTTCTCAGTCTGAATACCATGTAATTCCAACCAGACCTTGTGCCTTGAATTTTAGCTAAGTATAAGGCTTAGACAAAGACAGTAGCTGGATGAGGAAAAGTGATCAAAGAATTAAAAGAATTAAGGAAATTTAAATTAAAATATAAAGGAGACAGACATGGAGAGGTTAAGAACAGGAAAGAAAAGGTAACTGAATGTATTCTTTTCCCTAGAAGAATGACAATTGGGCACAGCTGGAGGGATTGTGTATTTCATTATAAAAAGGCAAAGGTAACAAAGAATAGCGCAGATAGAGTTAAGAGGTTAAGAATTGTTCCAATCTGGTAACTTCTCGTTTCTCTGTGAAAAGGTAGGAGGGGTCATCTACCTAGAGTGAAGAGTGAAGAAGGCTTGTCAGAGGGTTGAGAAGAGTAGAGCAGCTTTGAAATCATTTTTGCAGAGAACTGGAGAATGAAAAGACTTGAAAAAGAGGATTGCTTTGTCAGGGTTACTGAGGATCCAGCTGAATTTGGGGGAAAAGTGCCAATTTTTCCAGGTATGCTTTTTCCTCCAGTGATACCCCAAGGCCTGAGGAGGTAGGTAATTAGATGAAATAAGGTTGGTATTTTGAAGGTAGGGTGGGGAAAAATGACAAAGCTAAGAAAGTGAAGGCAAGAAGACGGATAATGTATAGAAGGCACAGGTTAATGAAGTCAGTCCAAAATTAGTGTGGTACGAGGAAAAAATCAATAGGTTAAAACGATGAGTATGTAGTCTGAAACTGGGATATATGCATTAATGATGGAGCCTGTTGAGTGTCTGAATAGGAGGCAAGAGTTTGGGGTATTTTCACTGAGAAGTTATCTAAATAACATCAGCCAGAGCCTCTTGTTATCGTTCTTATATTTCTAATTGCATTTTCCCTTAATAGTAAAATAAGAGTCAAGTAATTCCTTTTAAAAACTGTGATTCATTATATGCTAGTCTGCCCATCTCAGAATTTTTTTAAAAAATCCAATATTTGGAATGGTCTTTTTAATTCTTAGATGGTCTTAAATCTTATATAACCTCTTTCTTTAATATTTTTAAAATATTTTTTAATATTTAATACTCTCTTTTCCCAAATGATATCAAGACTTCTAATAGCATATTGCCAGTGTTTTCCAATGTCTGGATTTAATCAAAAACCATAACTGAACATCCAAATGGGCCAGTAATGAATTAGAAGTTTCTTCTATATTTTCTTTTTTAATTTAAAAGTGTCTCTCTACTAAATTAGTTTTATGGTATGCTTTCGTGTTGTAACATATAGACATGGGAAAATATATATTCAGAGACTTAAGCTTTAGTGTGCCATAGTTATAGAAAATTCAATGTAAGAGGGTCTTAAACATGTATTATATTATTATTATTATTTTCTTTTGCTTTAGAAGAAACACATGATCTATTCTTAGGGATTGGGAGACTGTCTATTGTGTTCTTTTGTAACAACTATGATATCTACATATATGTGTGTATATATGTATGTGTACGTGTATATCTGTGTGTACATAAATGTTAAATTATTCCTGATATATACATATACATGCATGTACATATTGGTACACATACCAACATATAATTTAAATTATAATTTTGAGCTCCCCTGCTAACAAGTTGGTAAAAAACTTACTCAGTTCTTCACAAAGTTTGCTTAGCTCTCTCTGGGATGGTGTCACAGTTTCAGGATTGTTAAGTAGAAGCTAAATGGTCTATAGTCATAGTCATATATCGTGAAATTCCAATATTCCTTGTTCCTTTCTTCATGGTTCCTTCCACTTTTTCTGAGTTAGGATTGAGGTGCCTTTTTTTGGCAGGACTGCTTCTCTTCCCTAGTGACTTGATGGAGGATATGGCTATTTCTGTTTGATGTCTTATTGTACCACTCTTAAAGAGCTGAAGAGTGAATAAAAGAAAAAATGGCTACACTATTTTTGAGTCTGGAGAAGAGAACAGCCATACTCAAATTTATAATCACTCATGAAGGAAAAGAAATTGCTCAGAACGAGGAAGGCTGTGGAGTGCTAAGTAGGGTGGTGCGCTAGCCACTATGGCTCTAGAAATTGGTCAAAATTGGTTTTGACCAATTTGGGAGGCACTGGCTGGAAGGGAGTATTTTCTCTTCATTGGACTAGTTTCTTCTAAATTTACCATGTGGACATAAATAGCATCAACAGCAACAAGGAGGGATTGATGAAAAGAAGCCACAACTGACATTTATTTTCTGGACTATGAAAATCACACAGTTCTGGATCACTGGGAAGGGAAAAAAACTTAATAATGACTTTAGTAAGTGGAGGGCTGGTACATAGATCTTCTTTGTTTTGGCAAAAGGAAATGTCGTGGGACCAGCACATTGAGTGCTATGAAGCAATTCATGTTTGTTAACACATATTTAATAAGTTACCACATTCTAGGCAATGTTCTAGGTATTGTGGATTGAATGTTGAAGAAGACAAAATTTCTCCTCTCATAAAATTTACATTCTGGTGAGACAGCCAGACTGTTACTAAATAAACAAATGGGTGTATAACATTATGTTAAGAACAATATGTTATTAATAAAGAAAACAAAGGGCACCTGGGTGGCTCAGTGGGTTAAAGCCTCTGCCTTCGGCTCAGGTCATGATCTCGGGGTCCTGGGATTGAGCCCCGTATCGGGCTTTCTGCTCAGCAGGAAGGCTGCTTCCCTTCCTCTCTCTCTGCCTGCTTCTCTGCCTGCTTGTGATCTCTGTCTGTCAAATAAATAAATAAAACCTTTAAAAAAAAATAAAGAAAACAAAGTCACAGTGTATAGTGTGTTGAAGGTAGTGACTATTTTACATTGGTAAACTAAGTTGTAAGATATGTAAAAAAAACACATTTTTACTTATTTTGCAACCTATTTAAAATATATTTTATATGTGTATACATACATAGTATTTTTTAAATTGAAGTTAAATTACATAGAGTAAAATTTATATTTTGAGTTTTACAAATGTTTATCCTGCATACCTAACATCCCCAAAAAGATATTAAGTATTATAATCACCACAAAACATTCCTACCTGTGCCTTTGTAATCTTTTCCCACCAAAGCAAAGATGATCTGATTTTCATCTCCATAGGTTTAGTTTTGCCTCTGCTTGGATTTCATATAAATGAAGTCGTACTCTTATGTCTACTTCTCCCAATCCATATAATGTTATTGAGATTTATGCAAATTGAAGATATTAATATTTCATTCATTTTTATTGTTGAATAGTCATCCATTGATGAATATTTAAAAGCTTGTTTATCCATTCTTGTTTTGATGGGAATTTGGGTTGTTTCCAGTTTGGGACTCTAATGAGTTAAACTGCTCTAGCATTCTTATATAATCCTTTTTGCAGAGATATATTTTCCATTCTTTTGGGTAAATACTTAGAATTTGAATTGCTTGTCAACTATTAAGTGTATGTTTAAGTTTATAAGAAACTATCAGACTTTTTTCCCAAGTAGTCATCATTTTACACTCCCAGTAGCATTAACAGTATATGAGAGTTCTGCTTTCTCCAAATCCTCCCCAATATTCCTTGTTACTATTCTTTTTAATTTTAACCAGTCCACAGGATATAAATTAATACCTAATCATGGCTTCAATTTGCATTTTCCTGAAGACTAATGATTTTGGACATTTTCATATGCTTATTAATAAAAACACATTTTTATCTCATCAAGAACCTGTTCAAGTACTTTGTCAATGTTTTTAGCCTTTTAGGGTTGCTTTATTGTTATTAGTTACTTCTAGATGTCTTTTACCTTCTTGGTATAAATCTTTTGTCAGATATATGTATTTTCAGCTATATACATTGAGTAGGTGTATGTTAAATGTATGTGCTATCAATGATTTACCCTCTTTCAGAGGATTTCCTTTTCATTCTTTTTTAAAAAAATTTTCTCTTTCTTTTCTGTGTCATTGATTTCTGCTCTTACCTTTATTATTCCATGATTCTACTTAGTTTCTCTTTAATTTTCTCCTATTATTCTAGATTTTTTTTCTTTTTTTTCTTTTTTTTTTAAAATTTTTTATTTTTTATAAACATATATTTTTATCCCCAGGGGTACAGGTCTGTGAATCACCAGGTTTACACACTTCACAGCACTCACCAAATCACATACCCTCCCCAATGTCCATAATCCCACCCCCTTCTCCCAAACCCCCTCCCCCCAGCAACCCTCTTAGGATATTAATTTTACGCCTTATTTTCCCAATAGATGCATTTTAAAACAAAGTTCAAGGTAAATCTCCATTTGGTATTTTTTTAATTGCATCTTTGAAATGCTGTGTTTTCATTATCATTCACTTTGAAAAATTTTTCTCATGAATTCTTTGACTCATGGGTCATTTAGTAGTGGGTTGCTTATTTTCAAAATATGGAGATTTAAAAAGATACCTGATTGCTATGGATTTTCATGTATCTTAATTATTGTCACAAAACATACTGTGTACAATTTTAGTCTTTTTAAGTTATTGAGACCTATTTTATGGCTCAGTGTATTGTTTGTCTTTGTGAAGGTAAAAAATGTGTAAATGTGTATTTCATAATTATAGGGTATGGTATAAATATCAATTGGTATCAATTGATAGGTATAAATATCAAAATGGTATAAATATCAATTAATTCATTTTGATTGATAATTCAAATCTCTATTCTTACTGAATTTTTAAATATTAAAAAAATTTTATAAACATATAAGGTATTATTAGCCCCAGGGGTACAGGTCTGTGAATCACCAGGTTTACAGACTTCACAGCACTCACCATAGCACATACCCTCCCCAATGTCCATTACCCCACCACCCTCTCCCTCCTCCCCTCCCCCTGGCCACCCTCAGTTTGTTTGTGATATTAAGAGTCTCTTATGGTTTGTCTCCCTCCTAATCCCATCTTGTTTCATTTATTCTTTTCCTACCCTCCAAACTCCCCACATTGCATCACCACTTCCTCATATCAGGGAGATCATATGATAGTTGTCTTTCTCTGATTGACTTATTTCGCTAAGCATAATACTTCTAGTTTTATCCACGTCATTGCAAATGGCAAGATTTCGTTTCTTTTGATAGCTGCATAATATATATACCACTTCTTTATCCATTCATCTATTGATGGACATCTAGGTTCTTTCCATAGTTTGGCTATTGTGGACATTGCTGCTATAAACATTTGGGTACACATGCCCCTTTGGATCACAACGTTTGTATCTTTAGATTAAATACCCAGTAGTGCAATTGCTGGGTCGTAGGGTAGCTCTATTTTCAACTTTTTGAGAAACCTCCATGCTGTTTTCCAGAGTGGTTGGACCAGCTTGCCCACCAACAATGTAGGAGAGTTCCCCTTTCCCTGCATCCTCACCAGCATCTGTCATTTCCTGACTTGTTAATTTTAGCCATTCTGACTGGTGTGAGGTGGTATCTCATTGTGGTTTGGATTTGTATTTCCCTGATGCCGAGTGATGTGGAGCACTTTTTCATGTGTCTGTTGGCCATCTGGATGTCTTCTTTGCAGAAATGTCTGTTCATGTCCTTTGCCCATTTCTTGATGGATTATTTGTTCTTTGGGTGTTGAGTTTGCTAAGCTCTTTATAGATTTTGGATACTAGTCTTTTATCTTATATGTCATTTGCAAATATCTTCTCTCATTCTGTCAGTCTTCTTTTGGTATTCTTACTGAATTTTATTTGGTCTGTGACCCTACCAGTTAATTAGGAAATCATGTTAATGCCTCTGATTAGGATTTTGTAATTCTTTATTTCCTTCTGGTTCTGTCAGCTTTTCCTTCAAGTATTTTTGAAGTTCTACTATGTAGGTCCATATGCTAAGAAGATGGTTAAGTTTTTATGATAAGTTTCCTTTTCTAGCTTGAATATAAGTACTTATCTCTAAAAATACTCCTTTGTCTTAAAGTATATTTGGTATTAACTTAGTTAAACAAACTGTTTAGATTGTATTTTCCCCACACTTTTTCTTTCTATATTTCTTTATCTCATATTTTGAAGCATTTATTGTTTACAGAATGCAGTTGAGTCTTGTATTTTTTTTTTCCTAAATGCAGTTCTTGATATGATTGTGTTTAGATAAATCATTTTGGTATTTATTTTCTATTCGTTCCATCTTTCAAAATTTTTATTATATTTCTTCCCTTCCTTTTGGTGTTTATTATTTTATGTTAACAACAGAAATTTTTTTTGGTTTCTATTTGAACTCTTCTGAAGGCTTTATAACTGCTATTATTCAATTTCTTTTTGCTAATAGTTACTCTAGATATTAACAACATGAATTGTTACTATACTACAGTCTACTTAGAGTTAATATTGTACTACTTCATGTGGAATGTTGGACCCCTATAAAAGTATAATTCCACTTATAGCTTTTAACCTTTTGGTTGTTTTTATCAAAAGTTTTGCTCCTACGTGCATTATAACCATACATGATAATATCATTTTTGTATTAGTTTTTTAAATGAGTTATAAAACAAAAATATACCCATTTACATACTTATATTCCCTGTGTTTTTTATTTCATCTGATAAAACTTCATTTAGCATTTGTAGTCATTTAGTTTAGGTCTTTTGGCAACATATTTTTTCCGTTTTTGTTTATCTCAAAATGTATTAATTTTAACATCATTTTTTTGTTTATGAAATTCTATGTTAACACACTTAAAAAGTGTGTTTCCATTATTTCTGATGAGGAGTCAGTCAAATGTTTACATAATTGTCTTTTTCCCCTGACTGTTTTATTTTCTGACAGCTTTGTCATAAGTTTTCAGCAACTTGCCTATGATTCACAAAGGTTCGGTTTTCTTTTTATTTATTTGCCTAGATTTTAGGAGCTGTAGTTTAGAATTTTTAAACGAATTTTGAAAAACTTGACAACTACTTCTTCCAGTTGTTTTTCTGCCCATTTTTTTCACTCTTCTCCTTCAGAAGTGCAAATTATATGCATGTTAGGTCACTTCAGATTGTCTTATAAGCAACCAAGAACCTGTTTATTTTTTCTTATCTTTTCTCCCCTCTCTTTTAGGTAGAATCATTTCTATGATTCTATCCTCATGTTAACCGACCGTTCCTTTTATTATTTTCAGTATGCTGTTAAACCAATCTGATGTAGTTTTTCATTTCAGAAAATGTACTTTTTGTCGTTAAGATTTCCACTAGGTTCTTCTTTTTTTATATTTTCCATGTTTTTGCTGAGATCCCCTCTTACCTGTATGTTATTTTCCTTAAATTTCTTACACATAATTATAATTGCTATACAAAGTTCTTGTCTACCAGTTTTAATTTTTTATTTTTTATAAACATATATTTTTATCCCCAGGGGTACAGGTCTGTGAATCACCAGGTTTACACACTTCACAGCACTCACCAAAGCACATACCCTCCCCAGTTTTAATATCTCAGTCTTCTGCTATGTCTCTTTTTGGCTACTTTGTCCCAACGCCCTCCTAATCATATACCATATTTTCATGCTTCTCTGTTCTTTAGTGAATTTTTATTATATGTCTAGTATTGCCAGTGTCATGTTGTAGGAAATCTTGCTTATTTTCTCTTAAGGGCAATGAACTTTGTTCTGGTATCAGATAAATTAAGGAGGGACTTTTGGTATTATCAGACTTGAATTTTATTCTTTGTGAATCATAGTTTCATTTGTGTATTTAGTCCTAAAGTGTGCCCTTTAGTGTAGAAATATTTCTTAGTCCTGATGTGTGACCAGTCTGGAGTTTCAGGCCAGAGTAGATTCCCAGGAATTCTCTCTACTCTGACTGGGCCACAGCTTCAGTACCTCACAGGACTACCAACCTTCAGTATCTGAGATCAGCTCTCAATGCATCCAGTTGCTCTGACTCAGTCCTCACAGAATTTTACCCTGCTGATAAGCAGCTAAGCTCTTGTCCAAAGAATTGCAGGAAACTTTTACACAGATTTTTGATGTCTTCCCCTGTGTTACATTTTTATTGCTGTACAACTAATTACCACATAGTTAGCAGCAGCTTTAAACAAAACTCATTCATTACTTCACAGTTCTGCAGGTCAGAAGACCAGGCACAGAGTGGCAGGGTTCTCTCCTCAGGGTCTTATAAGGCCGACATCAAGGTTTTGGCAGGGTTATGTTCCTTTCTAGAAGTTCTGGGAAAGAAACCACTTCCCAGGTGGCTCAAGTTATTGGAAGAACTGTCTCTTGTGACTGAAGTCCCTGTTTCCTTGCTCACTGTTAGTCAGGGGCCACTTCGCTCCTAGAAGTTCTTTACCATGTGGCCACAATCCACAATTTACAATGTGGCTCTTGCTTTTCTTTTTACCTGGAAGGATGGTCCCTGACTGTTTCCTCAGTGACCAGCTAGAGAAAACTAAAAGACTCACCTAGTCAGGTCAGACTTATGCCATATATTCTCTGGGATTATACAAATCAATTGGGAACAAGGTCAAATGTACCATACAATATAATCTAATCATGGGAGTAAAATCCCTCGTATTCACAGTTCTGGTATTTTGTGAAGGCATGTGTATCTCGGGACGGGGTCTTGGGGCCATTTTAGAGTTCTATCCACCACACCCTTCATGTCACGTATCTAGTTTCCGTCTAATACCCTTCCCTGCAAATTCCAGCTTGTTCTGCTGTCATAACTTCTTAACCTAGTGAGAATCCTTTTCTCTGTTTGGACTCCAGCTCTCTACACTGTGGTGTGGGAAGTGCCCTCAGACAGAAATCTGATGTGAATGTAGGGCTTACCTCATATGTTTTTCTTCACTTAAAGGTCACAGTACTATATTGTCTTTTACCCAATGCTTAAAAACCGTTGACTCATGAACTTTGCTCAGCTTTTTGTTCTTTACCTCAAGAGGGCAGGTCTAATTTCAGTCATTTCATTTTAACTGGAAGAATAGTGGGAAATATTTTTTTAATGAGGTGAGCCATGCAAATGTTTTAGAAAAATCACACCAGGGGTAGGTAACACAAGAGCATCCTTGTTGCAAGTTATCTGATACATTATCCAAACTGGATTAAGCACACACGCTTGCACACACACAAACACAAATATGCTTTATAGAAGAGAGGGTATTCCTGTGGTAATGTAATTTTAGCAAAGAGGTTGAATCACTTAAAAAGGTTTATTTTTCATATATAATTTAGTGGGTTTCAACAAGAGGTATTTTTGTACCTACAGATTGTCAGATAGAACATAAACACCCCTCTCTTTGTTATTTGTATGCACTGCTAATGTAATCCATAAACTCCTATGGCTCAGCTTTGTTCAAATATATATCTGGTTCAAATAGATTTCTTCAGCCTTGATTTTTCCCCCAACTTTTGAGCTAATATATCTGATCCTTTAATTAACATATTATTGTTCTTGAGTAAGTGGTAAATCAAAATTAACATGTACAAAATCAACCCTTATAATCTTCCACTTCCGTCCCCCCCACAAAAAGGAATTTATTTTCCCCAAGTTAATCTTATTTTAGTAAATGACAATCTGTCCTGTTGCTCAGGCTAAAATCGTGGAGAAATCCTTGTCTTCCTTCTTGCACAGCCACATCACACTGATAAACAAATCTTACTACTTTTGCTCTCAATCTTGAATCCTATCAAGCCACGAGATTTGATGGCTCCACTTCAAAAATATTTTCCAAATTTTATCACTTGTGACTACCTCCAGTGTCACCTCTCTGGAGAGAAATCAACAAGATCTCTTACCTTGATCATAGCAATAAACTCCAAACAAGTCTCCTGTTTATAATCTAGTCCCCAGCCCCAGTAGTCTCATCTTACAACACGAAGGTGATGGCTTAAATTTATAATCATAATTCTCCCACTCAAAATCTCCTCCTGTATTTCCCCATGCCTAGAAAAAAAAACCCCAAAATCCTTAGCAGGATTTACAATAGCCCATGTGATTCTCTTTTATCTACTTGTCTAGCTTTCATCCACCCCTCCCTCTTTTCTCCATTACAGCACATCAGTGTCCGCACTGTTCAATTAACAAATTAAACCTGTTCCCATCATAAGGTTCTCTTTCTCATATCACTAAGGTTTCTGCTCCACAAACAAGCTTACCATTACTATCCAATCTGAAGTAGCAGTTTTAGGACTTAGCTAGTTAAATGTCTGCCTTTGGCTCAGGTCATGATCCCAGGGTCCTAGGATTAAGTCCTGCATTGGGATCCCTGCTTCTTCCTTTCCCTCTCCCTCTGTGTGTGCACAAATGCTGTCTTTCTCTCTCTAATAAATAAATAAATAAATAAATAAATAAATAAATAAATAATTTATCTTTAAAAAAAAAAAGTAGCAGTCATTTCACTCTGCTTCATTTTTCTCCTACCATTTGTAACCTTAGGCATCATATACCTCCACTGGTTACTGCTTTATTGTAATCCTTCCTCACTACTATGTAAGGTCACTGAAGCAAGGCACCTTGTCTGTCTTGCTTGGTGTTACATCCCCAGAAAATTTAACACTGTCTTGTTGATAGTAGACAGTCAATAATTAAATGCATGACTAACTAAATGTTTTGTTACTATGGAAACCTTATTTTTTCAATTCTGTGACCACTGAGACTCAGATAATTGACTCTCTGATAAATCGAGATTACTTTTTAGATCAAAGAACAAGTAATCGATACCATATTTTCTTTAAATCAAGCCTTATTCTTAAATAAAAAACTTTAAATGAAGAATTTGTAGATGTTGCCTTTTTTTCGCATCTTCATTGCAGTTATGCAAGGTATCTCTTGGAAAGAGCACATATAAGTTATTATATTTTGTTTAACAAAATAGACACTGACTATTAATGCCATATGTTTCGTAAGAATGATAGTGCCAGGATTTTTAAGGCCTGTATAAATAATTTTCTAGAGGGTTTTCCAACAACTATTTTCTACCAGGGAATGGCTGTGATCCAATTGGTTCTGTCATTTTTTTCTTTATTAACAAACTTACATATTTATTATTACCATCAGACACAGATATGTACATCTGGTATGTTCTTTGAATAACAAAATGTTGACTCCCATGATAGTTCATGAGATGCAACACAGATTTGGAGTCAGTATATTTTAAATTATCTCTTAGAAGGAGTTTCCTTTTTATATGCTCAAATTTTAGATGGTAAGGTGAATACAATTTAAATTCTTTATTATTCTTTCCTTTTTTGGCATTATTGCATTTTTCTCTTTTCCCAGATGAAACACTTCACTAAGTTTATTGCATTTGCTAATTAGATTAGCAATTACCAATTAGATTAAATTTCAAAGTACCAATCAAATTTTATATATCTTAATTTGTTACATTCTCACTAACTAAAATAGCAGTTTTTACTTAATGGATTACATGTGAGTTAAGATGATTCAGGCTATTTTTAAAGCCTATATATATTTTACTAATTTGCATAATAATCACTAGCTTATAGTTAAATTTAATAGGTCAAGTTAGTAAAGAGTCGCATGACAATTCTGTGTGAAATGTAAGAAAATATATTACATAAGGGTCAATTTAATTCAAAATTATCTCATTTCATCCAAGTTGGAGATGAATAATGCTTTTGAAGACATATAAGCATGTTTTTGAAGACAGATAATCTAAGTCTTCTAATAAGAATAAGCAGAACTGAAAATATACTAAAAATACTTAAAGAACACCTTTGAGGAGTGTGGTTCTTTCACCTGGCAAGTACTGAGTGACATACTTTCAGTATGATAGTAGCTGAGGATGCATTGGTTGTACCAGAGGCTTCTAAATGAAAGTACAGCTTTTAAAATCTCACTGGGTTTTGACATCAGAACATTGAAAAATTGTTCAAAGAAATTGACTTATTTTTGACTTTTGCAATACTTACAAATATTTTGTAAACAGTTCTACTGCCAGATATTTTCTTACTATCTTATTAGAGATATATCAAAAACCCATAAAATCTTAGCATGATAAAATATACATTTATAAAAAGACCAGAGCCTATAAAATCACAATCAAATGCTTAATTACATTAACACTTTACTAACCTTACCACATTAATGATAACAACTAATATTTATATACTTTGGTCTGACTATACCATTTTTAATTATTATTTTAGTCAGGCATGGGAGTCTGTTGTTTAGCAGAGTTTATTAATCCTAGGCCAAACAGGAACATGAGTCCAAAGAAGTACATCCTTAATCAATGGCAATTTGGATAACAAATGTAT
This sequence comes from Mustela nivalis, assembly GCF_964662115.1. NCBI lineage: Eukaryota > Metazoa > Chordata > Mammalia > Carnivora > Mustelidae > Mustela > Mustela nivalis. Next base: position 17,446,763 of record NC_139023.1, on the reverse strand, counting down.
AACACTTTGTTCTCTATATCCCACATGAGTAATTTGTGTATACCTATTCCTGAGTAGGTGATATTTGCAAATCTGTCTTTCTGCAAAGGAATCTTTTATGTGACCCATCTAAGGATCTGGCATATAAATGGTTAAGCAGTAGGTCTCTCTTTCTCTCTGTCTCTCTCTCAATCTGTTCTTTCCTTTAGGGGGAAATTGCCTTGGAAAAAGAAGTAGACCCAGTGTTTTTTGTTTGTTTGTTTTAAACTGACCCAGTCTAATCTTTTGAACCCTAAGAATGGCAAATGAATGATACTTGTTAGTGGAAAAGTCTATATTTATGGGCTGCTCTCAGCAGGCTGGACCAGGTTGTCTATAGTAGATCACACTAAAAAAATATAAACCTGTATATTCATGGGTCCCCTAAGCTATGTAACTAACTGAATGGAGGGTGCAGATGTTTTACGATCCAGACAACTCTCCACTCTGTAAAGTATGCGGTTGCATACATTATCCTGGATCTGTGTTACTGCCCTGTACATTGAGATTATTTATATCATCAAAACTATTATTAAAGCTATATTATTGGGCCAGAACCCTGAGTCGTGTGAGTGAGACTTGACTTAACAATCTGATCCTTTGAGGTTATCATAAAACACACATAATATTTTCAATTAACTAAATGACAGACCAAAGATTAAAACCAATTACGTTGTTGGATGAAAAATACAAAGCCACAGGGGCACCTGCGTGGCTCGATAGGTTAAGCATCTGCCTTCAGCTCAGGTCAAGCCTGGCATTGGGCTCCCCGCTCAGTGGGAAGTCCCTCTGCCCGCTGCTCTCCCTACTTGTACTCTCTCTCGCTCTCACTCTATCTCGTATAAATAAATAAAAATCTTAAAAAAAAAAAAAGAAAAAAATACAAAGCCATAACCACTGAAAGTAGCTTTATTTATTTGAGTATATGGGAAATGGTAAGATCCTGGTCTTGGCCTCAAATATTCCTAAAAATTCACCCTATATTTAAGAATCTAATAGTTAATGTGATCTAAAGAGACTTTGTCTATTAAATCTAAATATGAATCAATTATTACTATGGACTATAATAAGATAGTCATTTCATTTTTTTCCCCTTCATTTTGTCAAGGATAAAGGGTAAAAGAATAGAAAAATAAAAACTCAACATACTAATTTTCATTTATATATTCAGTACTATTATAACATCTATTCCATTTACTTGAAGTTTTATTTTTAATTTTACTTTTATTATTATATTTTCTCCTAGATGTTTCTCCCATTTTAACCATAGACCATTTTCTCTTAACCATATTGACCTCCTGCATGGTTCTCTCTCTACAAACAACCTCAGTGACATTTTTGCATTTATCTTTCTGAATATGTTTATGCATATATAAACCCATCATGTGCGTAAAGTTTTACATTTTGTTTACTATTTTTAGTGGCACAAAAATGTGCCATTCTATTAAGTAAATTTTTAAAATGTTTTTACAAATTATATTTACTATTATTAAATACAAGGTTTAAAACAAAAGGGAAAAGCTTAATATTCGGGGTGTTACCAGTTCCGTAATTTTGATTTTGTGGAGAGATTTTCCCCCAAATCATCTGACCCCTTTCTAGTCTTTCTCCTTCTGCCTTCCTCCCACACCTGCTCAGTTCTTCCCAAGGGAAGAGAACCGAAGAAAAATCCTCTCCAGATTCCCAGGCACCCTGAGTTAGCTTCTACTTTTTATGCTCTAAGTCTTCCTAGGTCATCTGGTAAGTCCTCATGGGGAAGTTTGCCTAAGACCTGTTATCCAATGCTTGATTAATTGTGTCTGTTTAATGCTAGCATTCACTCTTGGGTTGAAATATTTCACTCTCAAATTAAGCTATGTGCCCTAACTTACCCTGTATTGATATTATCGATAACATTATTGTACTCAAACATCAATCTGTTCAGGAATATGGTGAGGAAGAGAGTGGGAAACCTAATTGTTAGGTTCCTTTAACAACCTCAATAAATCATTTTTTAGCCTGACACAGGATAATTAGGTTATTTCTAGATTTAGTTATTTACAATAATTTTATAATAGACATTAGTTGTAACTATATTTTTGCATATCTGTTTTTTATTTGTAGGCTAAATTTCTAAAATTGAAATTGCTCAACCAAATATATTCACACATTTAAAATTTTAATGAGGGTTACTGCGCAGCTCAGTTGGTTAAACCTGTCTTTGGCTCAGGTCATGATCTCAGGGTCCTGGGATCAAGCCCACTTCGGGCTACCTGCTCAGTGGGGAGCTTGCTTCTCCTTCTCCCTCTGCCCCTCCTCTCTGCTGTTGCTCTCTCTCTCTCTCACTCAAACAAAAAATTAAAATCTTAAACAAAAATTTATATATACTTCCAAGGAACAGTCTAAAATTTTCACTAATCTGTACTCACAACAATAACATAGAAAAAGACTTTTTTAAGGTGATGTCTGAATAGTTGATTATTTTTGTACTTTATTTTCATGGGGCTGAACAAAAAGTGTCATACATTTACTGTCCTTGATCCATAAATTTCATATTTATGTTCTATAATGTGTTTTTTAAAATTTTTAAAAAGTTTATTTGTAAAGACTTCTTTTATATTAAATAAGTTTGTTCATTCTCATATGTAGTGTGAATCGTATGAATTGTCTTTTTTTTTTTTTAAGATTTTATTTATTTATTTGACAGAGAGAGACTGTGAGAAAGGGAACAGAACAAGGGTGTGTGGGAGAGGGAGGAGAGGGCTTCCTGCTGAGCAGGGAGGCTGATGTGGGGCTCGATCCCTGGACTCTAGGATCATGACCCGAGCCGAAGGGAGACGCTTAATGACTGGGCCACCCAGGGGCCCCTAAATTGTCATTTATTTTTGACTTATACTCTATATATCTGTCTTTAACATATGTTCTTAATTTTTATGTATTTGAATTTCTTACTGTTTTTTATTTATGGTTTCAGAAGATTAGGTTTAAGAAGTTTTTTTCACTTCAAAATTACACAACAGCTATCATTTTCTTAACTTCCACAATTTTCTCTTCATTAAAAATGTGGTGGTCATGTCATGAGCCTAGTTGTTTTCAAAATTTTTCTCCCATAAAAGTTGAATAATGTCTGAGGTTAGATCAGAGATAGCAGAGAGTGAAGTATGCTGAGACATCTTAAAGTCCTAAAAGAAACAAAACCAAGTGCAGAATAAAGAAAGCATACATAAGAAATGGTGGACAAACATAGGGTTCAGAAATATCTGTGATAGGGAGGAGTTAATAAGCCTCTCTTAAAAAAGGATAATTGAAAAGTAGGCGTGCTTTCCTGCTATGTAATTCAGCTATTGAAAGAAAAGACTGATAATAGGTGGTATTTTCCTTAACACTGAGTGATGGGAAGATTTTATCTATTTTCATTTCAATTTGCTCTGATTTCCAAAACAGCTTTAAACATATTCTCTATTTGTAGCTTACTTACCAATAATTCAGACTTATGCAAGCATAAGGAGTAACTTAACATTCCAAATGTACTTACTCTTTGCCAGTAAATTATGCAACATATGTTATTTTTCAAATACGGAGTATTAAATTCTAATTCGTAATCTACCATTATAACTTTAAGTTGGATTTAGCTTCAGAGTCAAAATAGATGATTTTAAAAAAAAATCAGTTTAATACTTTTCTGTTTAATGTTGATAGTAATATAATAGTATTAAAATTTTATAATTTTAAAATCAAGTATTTTGCATTCATTGGATAAAGATTTAAAGATTATCATGTTGAGCTATATTTTCTTCCTATTAGGATGAGTTTAAGTGAATCTTACAATTTTTTAGAATGAAAATAATTGTCTGGACATTACTGATTTTTTAATAAAAGAGAATTTAAAAAAATTTTAGAACAAATGGAATCTTTCCTTCCCATGGATATCATTAGTATAGTCCTGCTTAGGTGGGTCTGAGCTTGGTTCAGTTCAGAATACCACCTAGAGATGGTGTGGCTTCTCCCACTACTGCCATCTGCTCCTCTACCCTCACTAGGTGCCAAGATGCTAAACGGGCAGGGGAAATATAGAATACAGATTCATATGACAAAAGTTTATCCCAGTCACATCCAGTCTGAATGACAGACAAAAGCGGATATGATCTGTTGTTCTCCTGAGCACCTTTCCCCAAAATGCCACATATCAACACTTTTAGAAGAAAACATGTTGACAGGAAAGTTATTAAAACTATAAAGGTAGAGAAACTGTGTAAAGTAAAACCTGGAGGCTGTCAGAGTATCATACTGTTTGTTCCTGCTTTCTCCAAACCTATTCATTGCACAGGCACTTCTGAGACCTGTCTCTGACTTAGTTCCTCTATCGGTGAGACCTGACTGTCCTAAATCCACTCTCACTTCTCCCCAATATATCTCACTTCTCCCCAAATATCACAAAGGAATCTGGGACTCCATGGAGCTAAGGTAAGACAAAGCAGAAAAATCAGTTTAATTTTTAGGTCCAGCATATAATAACTTTCTTTAATTTTGGAGTTGGGGAAATCTGAAATTGCAAATGTTTTACATGAAGTATCTGCCTTTATTAACTGTTCTTCAATTCACATTCTCCATCTTATTAGATCAATGACTGACTTACTGACTTATTCATTCATTATTTTGAAATTTACTGAATGTGTTAGAGTTCTCCAGAGAAACAGAACCAATAAGATACACACACACACACACACACACACACACACACACACACACGATGGAAGTAGAGGAAGAGACTTTAAGGAATTATCTCTGGTAGTTGTGGGGGCTAGCAAATCTGAAAATCTTTACAGCATCCTGCCAGGCTGGGGACCTAGAGGAGAACTGATATTTCAGCTCAAGTCTGACGATAATGTGGAGGCCAACTTCATGTTGGAAGAATCTCATTTTTTCCCTTAAGGCCTTCAACTGATTGGATGAGGCTCACCCACATTATGATAGGTAATCTGCTTTACTCAGAGTCTAGTGATTTAAGGATTAATCACATCAAAACAAATTACCTTCACAACAATAGCAGGACTGGCCGTTGACCAAACATCTGGGTACCATAGCCAAGCCAAGTTGGCATACATAAATTCCACCATCACACTGAGTTGCAAGTACAAAAAAACCTAAAAATCTGTTGAGCATATAACCTTATTGGTAGAGATTCAAAAGTTAGGGACGGGGAGATGAGGGACAGACACAAGGTCAACTAACTAGATTCTAAGAGGAGAAGGAAAGTAACAGATACTTAATAAAATACCAAGGGAGCTGAGAGTAGGAAGTGAATGATTTTGCCTGAATAAAAAAAAAGGTGCATTGATGCTCAAGATGCTTACCTCTTGTCCAGAAATTTGGCCCAGAAGAGCAATTCCTCTAGTCAGAGAGAAATTTAAAGAGACGTGTGAAGCTCCACCTGGGGGCTCATGTGGAACTTGCTCTGGGCTCAGTTCCAAAATATTTGCAAACTTAAGCTGGGATTCAATTTTATAGTGAAACCTAATATGCATTGGGATCTTTCTTAGTTTGAGGCATTGTCTTTAAAAATCTCCTTCCCCTAGATAGATGTTATTTTACAAGCATTGTATGACTATTTGTTTGATTAAATGTGCAGAGTTTTTGGAAGGCTGTTTTTAACTGCTTTAGACTGTGAGCTATGCAGTTCTTCTATCTGAAATTTTCACAGTAGAATATTTGCTTCAGCAAATCACAAAGTTTTTCTTTGCAGATATTTGGCAGCTAAATTCAGTCTGAGCACAGTGGGCTGTCTTTCTTCAGCATACTGCATTAGGGAAACAGTTCTACACCCTGAGGGTTTTGGAGTTTCTTTGTTCAGCAAAGAATTGAATCATATCCCTGAAAGTGGCTGTATTTCTTTCAAGGCTTAGTTTAAATGATCATTGACAAATCATGCTAGACACTAATTAGCTCTCCTATTGAAATTAACATATTTTATATGTATTAATGTGAATATCGGAGGAGACACACCGTCAATCTAGATTTCATAAAGGAATGTTACGTACTTTTCAAACAAATTGTACTGGCAGAAGTTTCTAGAATCCAATTTCATCCTGAGCTAGTTCCCTCCTTGCTGTTTGTGGTTTGGTCACACTGGCCTCCTAGTTCCTCGATCCTTTAAATACTTTTCCATTCTTCAGGCCTTTGTACTTCTTATTCCATTAGGCCTAGGAAACTATTTTCCTTCTTCTCTCAGGATTTCTGTCTTCTCCTTCTTAAAGCCTCCTATTTTACCTGCTTAGCAGGCTTCCCATCACCAGCGGCCACCCCATTACAAGCAGGCCTCCCCACTTTCTCATCTGTGGTCCTCTCTATCACAAGTACACTCTTTACCATCATCTGAACTTTTGCTTGTTTGTTTCTTTATGCAAAGTCTGTTTTCCCCACTAGGAAGCACACTTGTTTAGAACAAATAACTTACTTTTTATTTATTTATTTATTTGTTTGTTTGTTTATTTACTTTTCAAAGCTGTATCCTTAACACAAAATATAAACAACTTCATGTTTCTTGATGAACTAGCGGAAACAAAACAATGTGTTCATGACAATCAAATGCTATTAAAAGTGAAGTTCCTAGAAAAAGTCAGGTGTGTAATAATACAATTGCAGTGTCTGCTTTACCTTAAATGAGATATCAATAATAATAAACATCAGACTCCAAGGTAATATGGGATAAAGGGCCATAAACAGAATTTACAAAAGGGAATAGTCCACATATTTGGACCTTTGGCCATATCAAGGATAGAATAAAAGGTCCAGATTTTAGGGAATGCAAGAAGGCTTGGTGAATTTTTTTCTTTGGGGATAGAGTTTGTTTTCCTGGTCCTCTGATCTCCCATCTCAATCATCTTTCTGAGACCTACAGACGGGACACAAATAAGACCAGTCTGGCATGTGGGAGAGACCTGAAACTGGAGAAGACTCCTCCAAGTGATCCAGTCTCTTGTACAGAGGGATAAAGATGGTGGTTTTGAGAATGACTTACATCCTCTGAAATACTTGGTGCTGGAGGTGGGCTTAGAAAGGCATCACCACTATCCAGAATTTTAAATCTAATCTAGAATAGAGATACCTGCATCCAGGTCAAAGAATTGACAAGAGTCACTAAATTCTCTGAAGGGCTTAAGAAACCCTTCAAGAGAAGGTATTAGCTTTGAATACCCACCAAGCCCACAAAGCATAAAGCTACTCGTCCAAAAAAAATAATGAGGATAATGAATTACCTTGTCCTTTCCCTACCTTTTCTTAATATCTCCTGCCCCCACACAACCTCCTTACCACCTAGCTTTCCATACTTTCTTTAGCCTTAGCCGAAGTTCATAGTATTGTCTCAGAAGAGGTAGAGTGGTAGAGCAAGAAGAGAGCATGTAGATGCTGATCTCACCCTTTTCTCCAAAGGCAGATAGTATCTATTATAAATCTGAGCTTTGAAGGTGTTGAAAAGTTCTGATTTTAAGTAGATTAAAATATTTGAGTAATAGCTGACTTGTAGTGTTCTGGAGAAATGTCTGCTGACCAAGATAAAACAGAGAGGTCATGGGATTTGACTACATTTGCAACCACAGGAGGAAAAAATTATCTCCATAATGGGGTAACTTTTATTTTTTTAAAGATTTTTTTTTAATATTTTATTTATTTATTTGACAGAAAGGGACAAAGAGAGAGAGGGAACACAAGCAAGGGCAGTGGGAGAGGGAGAAGCAGGCTTCCCGCCAAGCAGAGAGCCCGATGTGGGCCTCGATCCCAGGACTCTGAGATCATGACCTGAGCTGAAGGCGGCTGCTTAAAGACTGAGCCACCCAGGTGCCCACCACTGGGTAACTTTGAAAGGGTCAGAATGAGAAATAAATCTTTGTTGATCATATCATGAATCAGGTATTCTAACATTCCGGTTATAGGAGATTTTGTTATCCTAATTATTCTTTTAAATTTTATGGCTGAAATTTGTCTCATTTTCAATCTATTCTCCACAGAATGGCCATATTTTAAAATCTCAAATTATATTATGATACTCTCCTTCTTATAAACTTCCAATTGCCCTTTAAGGCCTTTAGAATAAAATTTAATCTACTGACCATAGCACATAGGGTCTCTGTGTTTTGGCTGTTGCCCAATTCACTGACACTCTTTCTTCTATTCACTTCTCCAATCCCTGTTCTTCAAACACATTGCCTTGCTTTTCATCCTTAGAACACTCCAGGCTCATTCTTGCCTGAGAGGACTGTCTCCAACCTCATATGTTCTAGTACCGGATGTCACAGCTATTTTCTGAGCACTCAGATCTTAAGATTTATTTATTTATTTTAGAGAGAAAGACAGAGAGAAAGAGAGAGAGAGAGAGAGAGAGAGAGAGAGAGACAGCACAAGAGTGGTGGGGAGGGGCAGAGGAAAAGGGAGAGAAAATCTCAAGTAGACTCCCTGCTGAGCACAGAGCCAGGTGATGGGCCTCGATCTCATGACCCTGAGATTAGGACCTGAGCTGAAATCACCAGCTACCCAACACCCTGGCACACAGGTCTTTAGCTCAAATCCTTCCCTCTGCAGTTAGAATTTCTCTGACCTCATCATTTAAATTAGACTTTATCTCTCCTACTGTGGGCCTACTATGATTCTCTACTTCATCAACTAGTTTTATTTTCTTCATATGACTTATTGCTATTTAAAATTGTTTGTTTATTGTGGTCTGCGGCTTGTATCAGATTATAAACTGCTCAAGAGTAGTAAATAGTTTAATTTACCACTAAATTCCCTGGGACATGGTATGTGTTCAATACATTTGATTGGATGAAGAATTGAAACCAAAACATTTCTTTAATTAAAAGTGAAATTATTGTATAGTTGAATTTATTTTTTAAAAATAATAAGTGATCTTAAAATTAAGACTTATTTTTACATGTAACTTACTAATTTTGGATGTTATAGTAACTTTAAATTGTGTCTTCGTTTTTGTGATAGTTTAATTAGTCATGTATAGTCTATGTCAAACATATTAATAAGATAGAAAATCAGACATCACTATTTTTTACACAGTGTCCAACATTTAAGAATTTTTAGGCAGAGTAGACTTACGATTTTCTGAATCAGCTGGCCAGTAGGATAATCCAGCCTATAGAATACTTTGATTAACTATGTGTTTTCATATAGAATAAGCACTGATGAGTAGTCTCTGGAATCAGATAAAATAAATCAATTTAAAACTGAAGGGAGGTCTTTCTGTTGTTTTAATAACTCCAAATGAACTCTGTAATTTTGGTGAACATTGTTGGGAATACTGTGGGATCAGAGGTACTGGTGCTGGATAGGCTTTTGGGATCCTCTGCATTTCTAAAGAAACACTTCTTTCTGCTTTTCAACTTCTAATAAGTAAAATGGGTTTTGGGGGGGTTTGGAGGTAGGGGTAACATTGAATTCCATGTTTCTTATCTTCCTATTGAAAGTGCCACATAATCTTAACATTCTAGGAACGGAAATTTCCTTCATAGACAAATCTTATCTCCTTCTCTTGGTATCTTGATAGAAATTACTTAATTTTAACCCTACCCGCTGCTGGTGCCACACACCCCCACTTCCCCCACCCCCTCCATTTCTGTAAACTGCCAGAGCTGGATTAGTCTACTTTGTTACTGGAAGGATGAAATACGAGTGTGCCTAACAGGCATCTAAGTGGAAATGCTACTAGAGTTCTAACTTGCTCTTGTCATTAGTTAAATGTTAAGCTCGTAAATTGCCACATGTTTATAAATGTCTTCTTAATATCACTCAAATTATGTGCCAGAAAACATCATAAAATGGTACAGTGGCTTTTCATCTACCACTTTATGGTTTTTATTATTTAAGTAAAACTTGATCTTATTTCATCATCTGTAAAAACAGAGAAAAGGAAGCACTGATGTCCAGGGTGATTTTTCTGAGGATCAAATGAGATAAGGTATGGAACAGGATTTGTTCTTATGAGATGTTGCATTTTCATTGAACATGACTTGTATTACATTGCATTTCAATTAATGTTCTTATTTCAGCTTTGCACAGTGGTGAATGTTAGGTTATTAGATGAGGCGAAAGGTTTTATTAATTAATAAAATGCTTTATTATTAATAAAATGTGGGGTTTTTTGTGCATTTACCTCAATATTTAAAAATGGTTTTGGCCTGATATTTGGGAGAAAAAGCAAGAGAGCTGAAAAGGGAATAACAACAGATTCCCAAGCAGTCTTTAAAGAAAAAAAAAATCTAATTTATGGGTGATAAAAGGAATAATTCAATATTTTGAGAATATTATTTAGAAGTGTGTTTCGTTTACTTTTCTTAGAGAATTGGACAGTGGAAAACAGTCCTACTTATATCAGGCTATAATGCTCCCCAGCAGAAGTGTAGGTATGTGCCACCACCAGAAGGAAGAATAAGGACTTGGAAGAAATTTTGCCTGGAGGGGAGAAATGGAGCATATAACGAGCACCATTTGACCTTCCTGTCATTGTGGGAAGAATTGGGTGCAGCACGAGGAAGCCTTCAGTGAGACGTTTTTTTTTTCATGATCCTTCTGCTCTGGGCCAGATTTTACTTGCCATATGGGGCCTCTGTGAAGAAACCAGCTCTCAGATTTCCCTGACACAGCCTGGGGCACCTGTGTATTGGTCTGTGAGCAGCACACGGCTAAGTGCTCCCAAGTCTCCATAGGATCCCACCCAGTGTGAAGGGGCTCAGAAATGACTCCACTCCCCAAGAAGGGATGAGGCAATTGCTGAGTCAGAGTAGGTAGATAGCCAAAGGGAGCCACTGAGAGGGAGGAGAAATTCTGCTGTTAAGGTCTTTAGTGTAGAGCAGTTTTGTTTTGGAAAAAAGTGAAAGTCACAGCCAGTGTTTTTTTTTTTTTTTTTTTGGTATTTAAAATTTTATTTTTTGAAAGTTTTTGATATTTGTTATTGGCCCACACATGTCTTCATTAAAATCACAAAAGTATCAGAGGTCTCCCTTTCATTAGTCTTAAAAACTATTTTGAGTGTCATTGAATGTCTCTATTTTTTTTTTAAAGCTTCGAGCTTGTTTTTTTTTTTTTAATTTTTTAGCTTTTATAAACATGTATTTTTATCCCCAGGGGTACAGGTCTGTGAATCAGCACTCACCAAAGCACATACCCTCCCCAATGTCCATAACCACACCCCCCCTTCTCCCAACCCCCCTCCCCCCAGCAATCCTCAGTTTGTTTTGTAAGATTAAGAGTCCCTTATGGTTTGTCTCCCTCCTAAGAGCTTTATTTAAATTCCAGTTAGTTAACCTATCATGTAATATTAATTTCAAAAATAGAATTTAGTGATTCATCACTTACATACAACATTTTGTGCTCAATTACAAGTACCCTCCTTAATACCCATCACCTACTTAACCTATCCCCTTGCCCACCTCTCCCATCAACCCCCAGTGTGTTCTCTATAGTTAATGGTCTCTTGTTGTTTGACTCCGTCTTTTTTCCTTCCCATATATTCATCTGTTTTGTTTCTTAAGTTCCACATATGAGTGAAATCATATGGTATCTTCCTTTCTCTGACGGACTTATTTCACTTAGCATTATGCACTCTAGTTCTATCTACCACAGTGCAAAATGGAAGATTTAATTATTTTTTATGGCTGAATAATATTCTATTGTGTGTGTATGTATATATACATATGCACATATATACATACACACACACAGACATACCACTTCTTTTTTAATCCACTCATTAGTCAGTGGATGCTTGGGCTACAACTATAATTTGGCTATTATAGATAATGCTGCTGTAAACATGGGGGTGCATTTATTCCTTGGAATGAGTATTTGTGTATCCTTTGGGTAAATACCTAGTAGTGCTATTGCTGGATCATAAGGTAGTTCTATTTTTAACTTTTTCAGGAACTTCCGTACTGTTTCCCAGAATGGCCGTCTCAGTTTGTATTCCCAACAAGAGTGCAAGAGGGTTCCCTTTTCCCCATATCCTCACCAACATCTGCTATTTCCTGTTTGTTAATTTTAGCCATTCTACCAGATGCTAGGTGATATCTTACTGTAGTTTTGATTTGTATTTCGTTATAAGTGTTGTTGATCATCTTTTCATGTGTCTTTTAATCATCTGTATGTCTTTGGGAAAATGTCTATTCATGTGTTCTGCCTATTTAATTGGATTATTTTTCTTTTTGGGTGTTGAGTTTGGTAAGTTCTTTATAAATTTTGGATACTAACCCTTTATCAAATATATCATTTGCAAACTTCTTGGAGCCTGATGTGGGGCTCGATCCCAGGACCGAGCCCCACATCATGGCCTGAGCTGAAGGCAGGTGCCTAAAAACTGAGCCACCCAGGTGCCGCTGTAAGTTGCCTTTCAGTTTCATTGATTGTTTCTTTCACTGTGAAGAATCTTTTTTTTTGTTTCCTTGATGAAGTCCCAATAATTCATTCTTGTTTTATTTCCCATTTACAGCCATTATTTAAGTTTTCTGTGCCAGCAAGTACTGATCAAGGGGCTGTGTGTGTGTGTGTGTGTGTGGCAATGACCGCTTGTCCTGAGATACACCTCAGATTCATCCCACTTGTTAACCAGCCTCAGACTTCAGCACTGGATGCCAGCATCACAGTCAGTGTGCAGGTGCCAAGAGGCATCATTATGGAAATGAGAGGAGCCAATGAGGTACAGAGTCTCATTCTTGCAGATCTGATGCATGTGCTCCCAAAATAGGAAGTTACTTATGGTCCTACTTTCTGTATCTACTGTAGATGTCATCTGGTAAGAATGAAGAGAACCTCAAGTATCAAATATTTATCTAGGAAAAAAAAAAACTGAGTTATCCATAGTGAGTATATTATTAAATGAGACAACAGTTACTGATTGGAATATCAATTTTCTTTCCATACTACCCTTTTCCAGTGTTCAGTATGGTAGATTACTATTAATGAGAAAAACATATGAAGAAAGATTGTCTTTGATTATCTAAATGCTTCCCTGATAAATGCATTTTGGTAAATAGATTTATATTAATGCAGTCTTCCCAAACACGGAAAGAAATTGTTCTGTTCTATTTTTAACAATTTCATTAAACAAACTTTAAAGTTAAAATTATAGATAGTTTGAAGAAAAAAGCATCATAAGAAGAAATGACTTTTAAAGAGAACACTTAAAATTGAACATAATCTGACCACTTTCAAAATTCTTCATCCTTTCTTCTACTTGTTTAATATTAGTTTACTTTAAAAAAATGTTGCAGAATATAGGAAATTATTTTGCTATATACTTTTATCATTGTCTAATTATGATTACAAGTAGAAATTATTTAATCTTCTTACTCATCAGTTCACTTGCCTTTATTATAATCAAGAAATGTAGAGTTAATTGTTTATTAAAAGATGCCTGTAAGAAATGCCCTCTTGTGGGTGTTTGAGGGTAGCTGAGTAAGGTGGGTTTATTGGTAAATTCAGCAATCTAATAACAGCATTTTGATTTTTCTGAATGCTCTGCAGTTCCTTCCTACACGACATGCTGCTGTGTTTGTTTAGTCTTTTCTGAGCACCTGAGCAAATCCTGCTGTCCTATTAATTTGAATAGCCCCTCATTTCACACATCAGATCATTTATCTGACATTCTCAATTCAACCTGCTCTGGAAACTGGGATGGTGGTATGCATATTTGAAATCCACAGGTAAATGAATTAATATATTGATTCAATAATCCTGTTTTTGCTAGACATGCTAATAGAGTAACTTTGAATTTTGCCATAAGCACCTGGTGCAGGTACTAATATGTAAATAAGCAAAAGAGCAGATCCCAAAAGAAAGCAGCAGTGACAGCTCACAGAAAGTTGTACCCCAGCACGATGAAGAGCTGGTTGCATCTCATTTTAGCTGTAGGACAGAAAAGCACGTTATAGGTCTGTGAGAATGAGGCAAAGGAAAAGTTAATTCTTATAAGCTCCTCTTTCTCTACACCAACTGATTAATGATGGAATGCACTAGAATTATTTAACTTATGAATATATAGAGTTTCAAATTTGCATTTCTCCCATAATTTGAGAATAATCCTATAGATGACACACAGGAAGACCTCTTCTACAATAAAGTTACTTAATTTAAATGAAGGTATTCAATTTAAGTTACATTAGTTCTATTTAATGACTTTTCAACTGTAGCTTAGTATTTTAAATGCTTGAGGGTAGAGAACAATGGAGAATAAGAAGTTCCAGGAGAAAGGATAAGGGGCTACAGAAATATGATATTGCATGTATGCTGCAGTGAATTCTTAATAATTGTTATAAGCCTGAGCATCAATATAAATTGAACACAAATCCAGAGATGAATTTGATAGGACTTTCAATTTTGTGGTGATATTAGATTTATCACTGAAGCAAACATTTATCTAGCACCTGCTATGTGCCAAACACTATAAGAACGTGTGGGAAACAAAAGATGAGTGAGACAAAGACATTGCATTCAAGGCACTACAGTAGACTGGGCGAGAGAGACACCTAAAACTGCTTACCAGGCATCAGGTTTTATTCTTAGAGTTTTATGTGAATCAACCTATTTGATTCTCACCCTTATTCTGTGCAAGAGATATTTTACTCCAGTCTTAACAGATGAGGGAATTGTGACACTGAGCACTGAGGTTCGCTTGTTCAAAGTTTGCATGGTGATTTTTTTTTTTTTTTTCTTGACACACAGAGAGAGATCACAAGTAGGCAGAGCAGCAGGCAGAGACAGAGGGGAAGCAGGCTCCCCGCTGAGCAGAAAGCCTGACTCAGGGCTTGATCCCAAGACCCTGAGATAAGACCTGAGCCAAAGGCAGAGGCTTTAACCCACTGAGCCACTCAGGCACCCCTAGCAAGGAGAGGGGAGGCTGTGCTGCTTTATCTAAGAAATAACAGGACCATAAGGGTTTAAAGAATAATGATCGATCAGATCTATTTCCTTTTTTTTTTTTTTTAAGATTTTATTTATTTATTTGACATAGAGAGACACAGCGAGAGTGAACACAAGCAGGGGGAGTGAGAGGAAGAAGCGGGCTGCTGCGGGGCTCAATCACAGGCCCCTGCACTGAAGGCAGACGCTTACAGAATGAGCCATCCAGGTGCCCTATTGGGTCTATTTCTTGCCCCTGCGTCCTACCTTCCCATGGTTCGGGGAGTCCTCTTCCAAGTGGTGGCTCGGAGACCGGGGTTGCTTCCAAACTGCGGCTACCGTACTGCAGCTGTAGCATCCAGGATGCCTAGTTCTCAATGCCATCACGGAGGGTGGAGGCAGACTTAGCGGATTGCTTAAGGGAATGATGACCAGCCCTGGAATTGGTGAACATCATTTCCCTCACACCATTAGACATCTCAGTCACATCGTTTCAATTTAGTATAAAGGAATCTGGAAAACGTAGTTGCCTCGTGCCTTCCCGGGAGGAAATGGATCGGTGAACATCAGACAAGTCTCTGCCACAGTGAAGGAGTAGCTCAGTCAAGTCATCAACTTAGACGGACTTACAGGGCCATGCTCTTCACCACTGACTTTTCCTTATGAGGGAACATTTGTAATGACCTGTGTTAAGTAAAGCTAAGTAGGGAAATAAACGTGAGTGCAAAAGGAGGGCACTTTGTAGTTAGCAAGCCTTTATCAAACGCCTACCACAATGGCATGTAACACAACGAAGTTTGGCCTTCGTCCTGAGTGCACAGATGACGTGTTAACACTGCACTTTGTTGGTGTACCTGGGTGACTCAGCAGGTTGGGCATCTGCCTTCAACTTAGGTCATGATCCCAGAGTCCTGGGATCAAGCCCCAGATGGGGTTCCTTGCTCAGAGGGAGTCTGCTTCTCCCTCTCCCTCTGCTGCTCCCCCTACTTGTGTTCCCTTGTTCTTTTTCTCTCTCTGTCAAATAAATAAATAGATAATCTTAAAAAACAAACAACCCCCCAAACCACTGTACTTTGTTATAATGAAGTTGAAGTACTTCTTTGTAAAGGGAAAAAATTTTCATAACTTTGTTCTATTGTTCTTTATATATCTCACCACCCAAAAGGGAATAAACTCTTCATCCTTTTTAATCTTATTCAACTTTAAAACTAAAATAAAATTTACACATGAAAAATAAGCATTTCTGAAAAGCCAATAAAATTTAAATGCACATTAATTTAATATGACAAGTAAGATTGCTTTGCTGAAATTAAATTGCAGTTCCCATTGTGACTACGATTTTGATTGCTTTGTTGCTGGTTCTTTTGATTTTTGGCATGATCCAACTGCTGGTTGCCCTCTGTGGCTTCAAATTTCCTACCATTTTTTCCTGTTATAGTAAGTGGGAAGCATTCCCTCATGTAGCCCTTTCTAGTAGCATTTGGCGTTCATTCGGCTTTGGTGCAAAATACAGTATTTACAAGTAAAGTTGGGCTCTGTATTGTATTTATTTGCCTGTGGCACCTACAGTAGAACTGCCTGCAGGCAACTTCATTATAAATATAAATGCAAACACGGGCACTAACATTGACAGAACTCACAAATGTATTGGATATCCTTTCCATTGGGAACTTGGCAGATTTCTAAGCATACTTGGTAACACACAGGGACCTGCGAACAAATTGATAAGGAAGGCCTTAGGTGTGGCTCTTTTAAACCAGAGAAATAGCTTCTCTTGTTTTTATTAAAGAAATCATGGAGCAGAGTCTCTATAGAAGACTTGGAGCAGCTCTAGCTTTTGATCGTTGGACGAGGCTACCCGTAGTCTCAGCCAGCCTGGAATTCGATTCTTCATTTCCAATCCTGGCACTTTATTGTACCTGATTTGTAAACTTTGTGCTCATTTGACATAAAATATTTCCTGAAATACATATGAAAAAGTGAAACATGTTTTTTTGCGTTGACATTGTTAAATTGATAAATTATAAACAAGGCTAAAACCTGAAATTTTGATGGACACCTGAAGTAACAGAAATTTCTAGTCTAATATAAGTTCAGGGTCTTTATTTTTAGAGATCCGAATTTCCTGAGATCAAAATAATGTATTACTGAATGAAATAGGAGTCCAAGCTCAAATGTGAATTTAAAGCAAGTACCTCCATTTTATTCTTTTTTTCCTCAGTTTCTGTTATACTTTTTTTTTTAATACCTCCCCCTCTCTAACTTTCCCTTTCTCTTACTCCTCTCTTTCTCTTTCTTTATTTACTTTCATCTGTAAGCAGGGATTATGAAATACATAATATTTGTTAGGCTTTATGCTAAGTACAGGTGACTCACAGATGCAAAGGAAGCAGTCTTGAATTTCAAAGAAATTGTGGTCTGTTAGGGAAAGTAGATGGAAAAACAATCCCTAAGACATTGAAGGGATGAGCTGAGTGCTATATTGCCTAGGCGAGGAAACAGCTAAATTTAAGTAGAGACAATTAAATGAAGGTCAGGAGGGTAGATCAGAAGGGCTGCTAAGACCCGTCTTTTTCTTCAAGAATGGATAGGCTACCAGGTGGCTGTGGAGATATTGGGGAGAATGACATTGTAACACATGATATAGACTGAAGAGTTATATGAACACATGGGGATTGACTTTGACACAGAGAGCCTGTAGTTCTGTCCAACCCATTATTGATGGTATTGTACCTTCGTGTCCATTAAAAACACCTGAAATAGTTCATAAACAAGGAGTGATCTAAATCCTCTCCCCAAAGAGTCTAATTAGACCTGTATCCCAAGACTGAGAAATCAGCATTTTAAACAACCTTGGCTGTTTCTGGAGCAGGTGACCAGGGACTGTAGATTTATAAACTCTGCCACTATTTTTTTTTTTTTTAACTCTACCATATTTTGGGTTGCAATACATTGAAAGGCCTGCCTTTGTGTTGGGGGGCGTGAGGCCTAATATAGTTAAATCACTCTGCACGAGAGAGGAAGAAGCTTCCAGTGGGAAGAGGCTGCGAGAAACACATTTACGGAGATATAACGGGGAAAAGCGCAATATAGCCAAGATTTTGAGATATGGGAGTGTTTCCTGAAGTGAAATGAAGTGGGAAAAATTGTGAAAGTCAGTGTAGGGTCAAAGATGAAGAATTTCTACGAACAGGAATTTATAACAGTTGATTTGAAGGGTGTGTGTGTGTGTGTGTGTGTATGTGGTTTTAAAGCAAAACCTCCTTCGCTCTACCAAAGCAGAGACCACTGCACATACATAATTTGCTTTGTGTGAGGTTTTTTTTTTTCAAGAAATTGAGAAAGATGCTCAGTGAGTGATGTGCTAGACCTAACCTACACCTGCATGGATGACCCATTTTTTAAAATTTCAAGGATTTTGTGAGATGATTGTTAAATACAAGCATTGCTAAAATTTAACATATCGAAGCTAATGAGCAAGTAAATTACACCAAAAACAAAGTTAATAAATTATGAGCATATATCACTTTTTAGCCATTCTACTATGTTGTTCTGATATCATTACTTTAAAGATTATTGATGTCAATTGTATCTATCAATTGTATGTCTTTTCCCAACTCTGCATTCAGTGACCTGATATCTTCAAATCATCACGGTGGGAAAATCTGCAGCATGGAAATTGTCAAACACTACACAGAAGGCAGGGTTTTTGCTTTGCTTTGCTGTTTGAGACTGGTTTTAAACATTGACCAGCACACCACTGTCTCAGTGGACTATTTTCCTTCTTTCCTTTTTTCCTTCCTCCTTATTTCTTCCTCTTTTGTCCATCCAGTATTCATTCTCCCTTCTTATGGCTGTAATATGCCTATTTTGCTTCTGGGAATTACCTATACCGACTTGAACTAATGGCCTGTCTACTTTGGATGACATGATGCAATGGAGAATAGGATTTAGGGTAAACCAATCCACACATTCTATCATCAGCCACAAATAATTCAAGGAAATGTATTTGACTCAAGTCAGGCTAGTCACAGTTGAAACTTCTGCTTGAAATTCCAGGATTTCTGTTAATCTTGTCTTCTGAATATAAATCTCCAGGGTAACAGCTTAGTGGTTGCTGGAATTAATTTAGGGGCAAGGAGGGAAGATGGCTTGAGAATGAAGCCAAGACTGAAAAAGAAACTATGAGCACAGAAAGTAAAGTGGACCCTGATTATATCATTTGAGCCCTAGATTAAGTTACATCTGGACTATTCACCTCCTTGAGCCAATAAATTGCTTTTTTTTTTTCCATTAAGTACACTTGGGAGTGCTTTTTTGCATTAGTCATATAAAACTTTTAACTGAAACAGACTGAGCCTTGTGTTTTGGTCAAAATAGTCCAGAACAGAGAGTTTGAATGGGCTGGTGAAATAATCCACAAACTGGAGGAAGAAGATTTCAAAGTCTATGGAGATGGCGAGGATACATGTGTGGAAAAAATGGAGTTTTCAGGATTGACAACTGGTAATGATCACATTACTCACTATGCCTAACTTTACTCTCCATTAGCTTTTGGCCTTTTAATAGTAGTTACTTTTCATTTTATTCTTATGCAGTTATAGAACCTGTATTTTCTTGGTTTGTTTTAAGTATCGTGTCTGAAGAGTTAGTTAAAATAGAATATTTTTGAAGTCAAATCTGTATTGTTTTGTTTGGGTTTTAACTTGACATCACTGAGTGTTCAATAAATGCTGTTGACTGACACCCTCTGGCTTATTGCATCTTAGAGGTATTTTAATTTCAAAATTTTCCTGTATTTCCATTATTTTAGGATTCTTGGAAAATTGTATATTACCCTAAAGTGCTTTGGTGAAAAAATGTATAATAACTTGGGCAAATTAGATCAATAAACTCTATCTGTGATAACTTATAAAGAAGGTGCTTCTGTTAAATGATAGAAAATAAATTTTCCTATTAAGAAATTCATGCATTAAGTGGGACTTAAAATAGTTTGTTCCTAGGGTGACCTAGGAATTTGTCTCTTATGCTAGTGAAATTATTAATAGTATTCCCTTCTCAATAACATCCAGTTTGAATGATAAATTACATTGCCTTGTCATTATTCCAATAGTTCCTAAATGTGGATGAGGACCTTAATTCTGTGGGGACAGTATTTTTTTAATATAGCATACTTTAAATATATAAAAATAATGTAAAACACAGTAAGAGTAACCCATATTCCCACAACCAAAATTTGACAAATGTTAACATTTTACTATATTTTCCTTAATTTTTTTTAAGAAAAAACAATACTACAGTTAGAATTAAAGAATATCTTACCCAAGTTCCACTATCTTAACACCTTTTCTTCAGAAATAACCTTAAATTGTTGGCATAGGTCCTGACTGCATTTATAATTTGGTTATGTATATATTAAAGAGTTAGATTATAGTAATTTGCATATAGTTTAGTACTATATATGGAAAAGTTACTAAAACAAACAAAAGCCACAATATATGCTATTATGGGGACATTTTAAAACATGTGACTATCTGAGCATGTCTCTGGTATATTAACTAAATACTTTGAGGTTAGGACCGGAAATATATGTTGATCCCAAAATGATTCTATTATTCCAACAGCCTTGGAAAATGTGATTATTGTCATATCCCACACTAATTTACAATGCTTATTTAGATTTAAAGCATCTGGGGTGCCCAGGTGGCTCAGTCAGTTGAGTATCCAGCTCTTGGTTTCAGCTCAGATCATAATCTCATGGGTTCTGAGACAGAGCCTGGGCCAGGTGTTGGGGGGGATAGGGTGGGGAAGAGGGCTTTGTGCTCAGTGGGAATTCTCTCCTTATACACCTCCCCATACTTGTGTGCACATGTGTGCTCTCTCTCTCTCTCTCTCTCTTTCAAATAAGCTTTTAAAAAATAACTTGGTTTGATGGGCTAGACATTCAGTATTGAATATGCATACTAAACCCCAGGTATTTCACCCCAAGGTGACATCTGACATCCTAAACAGGTCAATTTTTCAGTTGACTTTTTCAATTCTTTTAAAATATAACCTACTATAATTTCCCATTATAATTTCAGTATATTAATTTCACATTCGTTTTCAGGGGCAAGATGACCATGGAATTTATACCTATTATTTCAATTCCCAAATGACAGTGAGCCAATTAAATTGTTCAGTAGTTAGCACAAGATGCACAATTAACAGAATTTCTTAATACACTAAAAATTAAAGTTAAGGACTACTTAGATGATTAGGAGCTGATACATATTTATATTTTAAAAAAGACCCAAAACATTTTGGAAACCATTAACTGGTTCAGAGACTAAATGTAGAGAGCATGCTCTTAACATAGTGAATAAAGAAAGGATGCTAGGGAAAGCATCAACAATGGGCTTTTATAATAGAAATAAATAAAATAGTATATAAAACTATAAACTAAGTAAATTACAGATGTCTGATATGCACTGAAAGGCATCTTATTTCAAAGAGTTTACTAAACTTATTGAAATCATTATGGTATCATATATTTGACTTCCTTAATCATTGACTGTTTGGTCTTTCTTTAACCAAAAATCAACTCATCTGGTGTGCTATGAGTATGTGAGTGTTTATACAATTGTCCTTGAACCCTAAAGGGAATTTTGGATTCATTTCTTATAATGGTACTAATGGTAGAAAACAATTTAAAAAATAAACTTTGAGACTCTGCCAGAAAATTCCAAGTGATATATTTTAAATATTTACATGTGTTATTTACATGAGAATTCATTGATAGAGTCTCACCACCATTCTTCATCAATCAGGCATCAATCAGAGTTAATTGGAAAGGCAGGGACACATTCTCAAAATTTTATCAAAAGATTTAATAATGTCATTTTCTGTTTCTAAAAGTTACAGTGAATTTGGCATCTCATCTTTTTACTTAGTCTTTTGGAGTCTCAAGATAATAGAAAGGGAATAATGGGAAGGATAGGATAATTTGGGAAGAAATTGTGTTTGCAACCACGCTATCAAATAAATCACCCTCTAAGGGAGACAACAATAGAAAAGATTTTGGCTCTAGCAATTGGATAAAGATAAGCATTCAAAATGAGACAACCAGGGCTAGGGTAGATAATAGCTTGTCCATCAGGGGCAATGTTGCCAATTAATGCTAATAGCATATAGAATTTCACAATATTGCTGCTGGCCATGCTTAGAATATTGTTAACGTCAGTATGCCTATCCTTTATTAAACATCTAGAATGAATAGGTGGGGAAAAATTGAATCAAGGCTTCTTTATTGAAGGTAAAGGAGATTTTAATGAGAATCAGTCTAAAAGAAAATGTTTTAGAAGAAAACAGAGATGTTTCACATTTTTCTTGATTATATAAAGAGTTCTCAGTTGTGGACTGGCAAAAGTTTTGACCCCATTAATCTACTAATTAAATATTACAAGTGCCTGGGTCTGCTGGGGCACCGGAGATAATAGAGGTGTTAAGAGAGTTGAGGCCACTGCCAGTTAAAGTACCCCCTTGTAAGTATACAGGATGCTATGTGAGCATGAAAGAAAGTTATTTAACTCAGACTTGAGGGTCAGGAAATGCTTTCCAGAGAGAGACACCTAACTGAACTGAAAGGTTTTGAGTTAAGCTAAAAGAATGGTGATGCCAGCATTAAGGTTCCTGGTAAGTTTAACACATGCGCAAAGACCTGTAACAAGGATAATATGCTTAGATAACTAAAAGAAGTTTACTTTGATGGAACCCTATGAGAAGCAGCAACTCAAAGTTGTTAGGAATATAGCTGATAAATCATGCAATGGTAGATATTTGAATTTTATTACATAAACTGTGAATAGATATTGAGGACCCGGCATGATCAGGCTTGGGTTTTAGAGAGATTTCTTTTGGGAAGATGATTAAGTGAAGACACAACGGGAGGCAGGTGGGGATTTCAGTGGTCCAGGTGAGTCTGGACAAGGATAGTGACAGGCAGGAGTACTAAGAAGATTTGACAGATTTCAGGGATAGTACTGATAGACCTGGGTGATTAATTGGATGAGGTCAATGATGAGGGAGCAAAAGGAATGAAGAGTAGCATCTGCTACACATTGAATGTTTGTGTAGGTGGGTGGGACTATAATAGAGAGGTGCCCTTGAATGCAGTAGAAATTGTTGAAGCGGATTTTTTGAACATAAAATTAAGTATAAGTCAAATCTATGACAGGAGTTAGTGCACTTAGAATCTGATGTTCATAGGAGTTTCTTGAGCTGCGGTTAGTTTGGTGAGAATCACTAAGATCTAGATATTAACTAGAATTGTTAAGAGGGAGGGAGATATCTCAGGATACAAAAAGAAAAGAGATGAAAGCTCAGCAAAGAGTTCTCCCGAGATAAACTAACAGAAAAGCATTTCTGAAAAAGGAAAAGCGCAGGGATTTGTCATGAAGAGTTGAAGTTACAAAATGTCAGAAGGATCAGGACATGGAGAGAGATTTGTTTGTTACCGGGTGGGGCTGCCACACAATGGGATGAGAGGGGAGGAGTTGGTTAGATATGGGGAGACATTGAGTTGCAACAACTAAATCAGTTTATGTTTAGGATACTAACCTCAGAGCAGGAAGCATGTTGAGATTACTGGACCCCATGTGTTGAAAGGAGTACTTCCAGTGGTTCCCTGGCAGGTGAGTTTGATGTCCTGGTTTCCCATAGATGCTTTATTTTCAGAAACTATGTTGACATTTGATAAACTCTAGAGCTAGAATTCTGATAAAGAGAATCAATTTCATATTTTCCATTGGTGTGGTTTCAATATTTCAATAGTCACAGTCTAAAGAGTGTGTCTTTTTTAGGGAAGAACAGGATAGCAAAGCCACCAGGCATCAGATTTCAGAGATTTAGTCAGTCCTATGAATTGTTAAATTTAAGGTTTTGAATGATTTTATTAGAAATTATGACTCCCAAGATTTCATAGGTTCCCTCTTTCTGTTTATCACAATAAAAAATAAGGATTGGTATTTTTGTTCTTAATTTCGTATTTAGTACTAGTACTAGGACTAGTACTTAGTACTCTTAGTATTTTTTTTAAAAGATTTATTTATTTATTTTAGAGAGAGAGAGAACGGGAATGAGAGGGACAGAAGGAGAAGGAGAGAGAGAATCTCAAGCAGACTCCACATGAGTGTGAAGCCCGACTTGGGGCTCTGTCTCACAACCATGAGATCATGACTTGAGCCGCAACCAAGAGTCAGATGCTTAACTGATTGCACCACCCAGCTGCCTTACTCTTAGCATTTTTGCCAAAATTTTATGAAGTATATGAATTTTCAAATTGCCATTCTTCAGTAACATGTATTTTTTAAAAAGTAATAATAATTGTCACCCAAGAATCCTTTTTGTTGTGCTGCTTTTTGAGAATCTGAGTAATAATGATACTGGAAAATATATGGGGACGGAAGTTTAATAATGAAAGTTTTAGTTCCTAAAATACATTATGTTTGAAGATGAGATCTGTTTCCACATTAAAAAAAAAGTCTTCTAAATCATTTTTAGATTATAATTCACACTTTGATCTTATATTCCAGTTTATCTTTTGAAATGTGCATTGTCATTGACAACAAACTGTACTGCCTATCATAGCTTAAATCAAAGGACTTATTATTTCTATTATCTGAGAATTAGGCATGAATTTATAGGAGATAAAGATACTTGTGTTTTCAGATCAGTCGTCACAGCAACAAATACTAGAACTGATCTGTGAAACTAATGAGATTCTGACAAATATTTTCACTGAAAATTAATATTTTGTTTTGCTCTTTAGAATAGGCTATATATTTGTTTCCCTCAGTATATTTAAATGAACTCTTCTGTTCCTTGAAAGAAACATTGATAGATTATGTAAGAGATTACATACTAATATTTAGACCCAACAAATTTCTTATTTTTTTTTTTTTCTTGGTATATAAATTAGGACAGAAACTCACTGTGGCTGAACAAAGTAAAAACTGAACAGCAAAAAACTAGTGGCTTATTTTTTTTCTTATTGTAAAGTTAGATGCAAGTCAAGCAGCCTTTTTTATCTTCAGGCTGCACCATGCGCATTGCGCTCAGGCACACAGTGCTAAGGAAGAGGAACACCAGTGGTGAACAACTTTGGCCAGGAAGGATCTTTGCTTACTTTTGTTTATGGTCCATTGACCAGAACAGGTTAAATAACTGCAACTTATCTATAAAAAGGCTGGAGAGAGCAGAGGATAAACCTAGAAGTACTGAGCACTGACTGATTTGGTCACACTATAGGAATCCTAGAACTGGAGAATAGTTGAAGAAACCAGACTCCGGAAAGCCTGAAACAAAGGATTCTGGGAAGCTAGAGATCTCAGAGGAAGGAAGGAAGTCCCTGAGAACACACACCTTTCTGCTCTCTTCTGACTCTTTCTTGCTTGGATCATTCATTCACTCATGTAATTGTAATCGTTTATTACTTATGTTATTAAACTGATTTATAGGACCTTTGTATATACACCAGATATGAGTTCTTTTAAAATTATGTGCTGCCTATAAACCTATAAACCTATTCTTTGACTTGGTATTTCACTACCTTAATTTATTAATAAATTAACTAATTTGATGAACTGATATTCTTAATTTTATCATTTTCCCTGATAGTATTATCTGTAACTTATTTAAAAGCTATTTTTATATGAGAATATGAAGATATTCTTTTATATTATTTTCCCAGTTTTTTATTTACCTTTTATATTTATGTCCATAATCTCCATGAAACATTTTTTTTGTAGACTGTGAATGTAAATCTAATTTTTCTTTTAACTTTTAAGAATATCCAATTTCCCAGCATCATACACTGAGAAGAGTATCCTTTCTTCATTGCTCTACAGTGAAGAGTATCTTCACTTCATTATTTATTTTATTTATTTATTTTTAAAGATTTTATTTATTTATTTATTTGAGAGAGAAAGTGAGAGATAGCGTGAGCAGAGGCAGGAGAGAGGGAGAAGCAGGTTCTGTGCTGAGCAGGATCATGGCACTGGATCCAGGACCCTGAGATCATGACCTGAACCAAAGGCAGACTCTTAACCAACTGAGCCACCAAGGTGCCCCTATAGTGTAGGTTTTTTAAAAAAATCAAGTCTTCTTTTAAATATGCACAGGTCTTTTTTTTTTTTTTTTTCCAATTCTGTTCTATTATTCTGTTTTTCTATCATCATGCCAATGTCACACATAGTAATACAGCTTTGTAAGTCTTAAAATCTGGGGAGGCAAGTTTTACTAATTGTCTTCTTCAAGGGTTCTTTTGGCTGTTATTGGCCTGTAAGTTTTCTATTTAAATGTCAGATTTAGTTTGTCCTATCATACACACACACACACACACACGTACACACACACACATTCTATTGAGATTATTGGAAATGTGTTGAATCTGTGGAAACTAGTTGATAATGGGCACCTTTAAAAAATTAAATATAAATATATGAACAAGGTATATCCTATTATCTTAGGGTCTTTTATTTCTGTCAATGAAAGTTCACAATTTTCTCAATAGAGGCCTCGCACATCTACTGTTACATTTATTCCTGGGTACTTGACTACTAATTTTTTTTTATTGTATTATGTTAGTCATCATACAATACATCATATTATAGTTTTGGGTATAGTATTCCAAGATTCATTGTTTACATATAACACCCAGTGCTCCACGCAATACGTGCCTTTCTTAATATCCATCACAGACTCACGCATCACCCTACCCACCTCCCCTCTAAGTCCCCCAGTTTGTTTCTCAGAGTCCACAGCCTCTCAGGGTTTATCTTTCCCTCTGCTTTCCCCCCTTCACCTTTCCTTTCGTTCTTCTAATGTCCTCCATGTTATTCCTTAACATGGCTCCATAAGTGAGTGAAACCATATATTAATTGACTCTCTCTGCTTGACTTATTTCACTCAGCATAATCTCCTCCAGTACCATCCATGTTGATGCAAAAGTTGGGTATTCATTCTTTCTTATAATTGAATACTAATTTTTAAATGATTTTCTATGATATTCTCTGTAGTGGTATATTTTATAGGCATTCTATCAGATTAAGATATTTTCCTTCTATTCCAGTTTGCTATAACTTGGATTTTATTAAATATTTTTGTATGTATTAAGATACATGATTTTCTCCTTATTAATGAAGAAAAATACATTTTTGAGCCTACCTCACAGTCTTGGAATTAAATGAACTTGGTTTTAATGTTTTACCACTTTTTACAGTACTGTTTTCAGTTTGCTAATACTTTGTTTTGGATTTTTGCTTGGGGTTGTGATTGGCCTTTAACTTACTCCTTTTACTAATCTTCTCACCTTTTTTTTTTTTTTTTTAACTTACAGTTGGCCAGTCTCATTAAGTGAATTTTATTCTAGTCTTTGAAAAAGAACGTGTACTGGTATTACATTTTTCTTTAGCGTTTGGTAACATTTATCAGAGAATCTCTCAGCACAGATTTTCTCATTCAGTTTTAAGTTATCAATCCAGTGTCTTTCATAGTTAACAATTCAGATTTTCTGTATCTTTTGTGTCATTTTTTATAAATTATGAAATTACTATGAACTTAATATATATACATTTGAAATCAATTTAGTTATAAAATTGTTTATAAGTTCCTCATTATTTTCCTAGTAACATAGGATCTGTCGTGAGGACTTTTCTAAGCCCCAAACTGAGTACTTGTAGTTTCTCTCCTTTTCTTGTCCCTCAACGTCACTAGAGGTTTGTAGATTTTATGTTTA
Organism: Mustela nivalis; assembly: GCF_964662115.1. Taxonomy (NCBI): domain Eukaryota; kingdom Metazoa; phylum Chordata; class Mammalia; order Carnivora; family Mustelidae; genus Mustela; species Mustela nivalis. Next base: position 17,419,096 of record NC_139023.1, on the reverse strand, counting down.
GTGGTTGATTTTTGTTTTGTTTGGTTTTGTTTTTCCAGATAAGCTACTTTTGACTTTGTGGGTCCTATGATATGTAATATTATATATAATAAGTTATTATATTATATATATATTCTACTTTAGCTATGCTTTATTATTTATTTATTTTTTTACTTTATTTCAGTCTGTTTTGTTCTTTGTTTTCCAATTTTTAGATGAATGCTCGACTCACTTTTTCCTCTTTCTTAACATATATGCATGCCTGTTACGTGTTTTCAGAAGAAACACATGCTCAAGTGGTGTCTGGGTGGCTCAGCTGATTAAGCAATTGCCTTCGGCTCAGATCATGATCCTGGAGTCCCAGGATTGAGTCCCGCATGGGGTTCCCAGCTCAACAGGGAGTCTGCTTCACCCTCTGCCTCTCCCCACTCTCCTGTAGTCTCTCTCATTCTCTCTCTCTCTCAAATAAATAAATCTTTTTTTTTTTTTAAAAAAAAGGAAACACATGCTCAAAAGAACAGATTTTAGTTCATTTCCTTTTCAAAATATATTTCAGATTTTTTTTTCTTCAAATTTATCAGGAGTGACTGAAATAAAAAAAATATAATTGAGTCCCATCTCAATGGAAATAGCTTTAAGGACAACTGGTCAGATGAATATTATTGCTTCCCATTTTCAAGCAGTAAATAGTTACCATTGATAAATAGACAGCTAGCTGTCTGTCAGGAATGCTTAAGATATATTATAGAATACAACATGACTGTTGGGGGGGGCATTAGGAAATAACTTATGTGAAATTCTTAATTTCGTTATACAAGGTGAGCACAAAGGCACCACTTGTGCCCCTGAGGACACTGGACCTTGTACCTTTGAAAAAAGCTCTGGCTCCTTCATCATGAGCAGTCTTCCTCCAGCAGTCAAGCACGTCAGTTCCTTTGTCTCCTCGCTGCATCATCATTTGACAGTGAACAGTGTCAAAGGGATAGGAAGTCAACCATACAACCACTGTGACAAATTTTACAATCATCCAGCTGATAAAGATATGTGTATTCTTGGGATCTGGAAGCACTCCCTTTGCAGTGTCATGGATACCCAAGGACCGCAGCTCGGTAGATAAGGCCATTAAAGCCTTGGTGCAGGCCCTTAATCCCATCACATTTACAGATTTCAATCAGGTAGCCATCTGAGAATCCCTTTCAGCCCCAGCTTTGCCCACATCAGCTGGTAGACTGGTACGGGCAAAATTAAGAGGATACACAAAACACAAGTGTGTGGCCCCAGCAACACCACCTGATGTCAGATTTCCTGTGAATTACCGCCAAACCCTTGTTCTCTTGTCCACACCATCCAGGAAGATCTGCTTAATTTATCTTTGAAGGCAACGTTGAGAGCTTGGGTGTAGAAGTATCTAATGACATTGACCAGGTTACCATGCTAGAAGGACAAGGCTTCCTGCTCCTTGGGGTTGTGCACCATGCCATCCATAATGCTCTTGTATTGCTTATCTTCAGTGACTGTGGGAATGCTACACCTGTAGCAGCAGCCTGACCCACTGGAAGGATGCTACCATGGACCTGGAGATGGGCAGGACCACTCTACCTGCTAGGAAGTCCTTGGTGAAGTTCAAGGTCCCTGGCGTCTGTCACACTGAAAGGAAAAAGGAGGTGGGCAACTCAGGTACTGTGATAGACACCAGCTGGGACTCCAGGAATCAGCTTCTAATTCTGATATCTAGTATTTTCATTTTCAATAATATCAACATATGTTTTATTTTTTCCATTATGATTTCCAAACATTTGTATTTTTTAGTTACTTTTGTTATTGATTTCTAGTAAAAGTTGATTATGGGCAGAAAATAAACTTTTCAATTCTTTGAAATATTTTGAGACTTGATTTATAGACCAGTACACAGTCAATTTTGTTTTGTTTTTGAAATTTTTATTTATTTATTTTAAAGAGAGGGCATGAGTGGGAGGAGGGGCAGAGGGGAAGGGAGAGGGAGAGAGAATCTCAAGCAAACTCAGCACAGAGCCCTGGCACCTAACAGCACAGAGCCCTGGCACCTAACACCCTTCCATCATACAACACTGACCTCATGACCTCAGCAGAAACCACACTTAACTGACTGAGCCACCCAGGCACCCCCACAGTCGATTTAAAAAAAAAGATTTCATATGTGCTTGCCCAGTAGATGCATTCTGCAGTTAGTTATTTCATTATCATGGTTCTACAAATATTCTGCTTTCCCCCAGTTCTTCCATTTATATCTAGAGTGAAATATTAAAAGCTTCCACTGTCATCATAGATTTTTCATTTATCCTTATACTTATGTCAATATTTGCTTTTTAATATTCAAGGCTAGTTATCAGATTTAAGAAATTAAAATGTTTATGTGGTCCTGGCAAATTGAACTCTTATTATTATGAAGTGATCCTCTTGATTTCTAATAATGCCTTTGCCTTAATTCTGATGTCTACTGATACTAATATATCCAAGCCAGCAATCTGTTGCTCTTTGTATAATTATTTTTTTCTAGCATTTAACTTACAAATCTATATCCTTTATGTCTAAATTATTGTTTAAATATTTTCCATAAACAATAAGGATTTACAAAATGCAACTGATAATTTTTTTAAAAAATAGAATATTGACTTTTTATATTTAAAGTAATTTTTGATATTAGACTTTATAGTTTTTTTTATCACAACATGTTTTCATTTGCTCTGTTTCTTATTTTTTCCGCCCTTTTTTAAAAACCATTGCATTTTTTGCCCCTGCTGGATTAGTTTAAATTTATACAATCAATTTCTCTTTAGTTGTTATTACAGATATTACCATATGCTCCCACGACTTATCAGAGCCTTAGGCTGATAAATTGTTTTACTCTTCCCAAATAATATAAGGACAATAGAGCAGTTTAACTTCCATTAAACCCCACCAGCCATGGTTGTACTGCATTTACTATACTCTTTCTCTCTCACAGATTGTTTTCCTGCCTGAAAAACTTTCTTTGATATGTTGTTAAGGTTAGAGCTGCCGGGGGTAAATTCACCCAGTTGTTTTGTTTGTTTGTTTGTTTTTGCTTTTGTTTTCCAATCTCAAATTGTCTTTGTCTATCCTCAGCCTTGGAAAGTATTTTCCCCAGGTACTGAATTTTAGGTTGGTGAGCTATTTTCTCTCAGTCCTTTCGGAGAAAATTTTATTACATTTGGTTTCTATTTTTGCTCTTGAGAAGTCAGCTAAACATCTAATTGTTCCATTTTTGGAGGTAATCTATCCCCCCCCCCCCCCCGTAATTGTTTCTACCATTTTGTTTTGTCTTTTATTTTCCCCCCTGGTAGTTATTATGTGGTATGGTATGTGTAGATTTCTTTTCATTTACCTGCTGGAGATACAATAGACTTCTCTTCCATAATTTTACCAAAAATTTCATACCACATCGTATTCTCCAAGATCCTAATTAAATCCTTGTTACAACTTTTATCTTTATCCTGTGTTTTCTCTTTGTTATTTCTTACTCTTTTGATGCTTTGTAGCTTCATTTATTTAATTTCTCATTTTTTCCCTTAAATTAACTGTCTTTTCAGTTGTCTCAGTCTATTGACTGTAGCATTTATCATACTATTCTAGAAATTCTATTTGATTTTTTTCAAATCCATTCAATCATTTTATATAATTTTTAGCTTCTTGCTTAAATATTCAAGTCCGACACTCCTATTTATTTATTTATTATTATGTTTAAAACAATTTTATTTATTTATTTGTCAGAAAGAGAGAGAGAGCACAAGCAGGGGAGGCTGTAGACAGTGAGAAGCAGGCTCCCTGCTGAGCAAAGAGCCTGATGCTGGACTTGATCCCAGGACCCCGGGTTTATGACCCAAGTCAAAGGCAGATGCTTAACCGACTGAGCCATTCAGGCATCCCTTTGCTTATTTTTTTAAAAAATATATGTTTATATATTTGACAGAGAAATAGAAAGAGAGACAGTAAGCATGAGTGAAGGGATGAAGAGAGGGAAAAGGAGAGAATCCTCCAACTGACTCTCCGCTGAGCACAAAGCCCTATATGGGGCTTGATCTCAGGACCCTGAGATCCTGACCTAAGTTGAAATCAAGAGCTGGACCCTTAACTGACTGAGCCACCCAGGTACCCCCCTCTTTATTTTTAAACATCGCAGACATCGCTGTTTTACAATTTAGTTACAAGTAACTCCAGTGTTCATAGTTTTTCTGTCTCTGTGTCTGCCCCCCAATCTCTCTGCTTATTTGGGGAAAACATATATATATATGTTTATATATATATATATATATATATATAAAATAAAATATATATAAAATAAATTTATATATATATAATAAATTTTTTGATTATAAGATATTGTTTTCTTCCTTCAAGAATTATTCTAGACACACAAGGATGCTAGTAAGTCAGTTTTTCCTTCATCTGAATTCAGATTCAAGGTTTTGTGGTCTACCCAGATGATTTGAATATTAGGTATAGTAGGGATAGTTTAATTCCAGTTAATCTTACTTCTGGGGTATAACCATTTTAGTAGTTGATAGCCGTGGTGGGAATGATTTAGTAGTTCCCCAACTAGAGACCAAGTAGATCAAGGTTTTTGATCTCCTAATCCTGTGAGGCTGTAAAATTTTTAGCCCAGCTTCCTGATTTCATCTTCTGGAAAGGAAAATGACCTTGGAACAAAGGCAGCCTGAATGTAGGTCTAACTCTTTTCTCTGAATTCCAAAGCATCTGGTTTTACTCAACCTGCTAATTCTTACCAACTTATTCTTATCTAGTAAAACTAAGAATTTTGTTTTTAATTTGTCTCACTTGTAAAGTTGCTTTCAGCAGGAAGGTTGGTCACAATTACCTAGATGCTCATTATTGAAAGTGGAATTATTTTGGACATTTTAGTTTTTCCTTTTGTGAAGTGATCAGGCATTACAGTGACTAATTGATTTATAGGGATCTTAGACACTGTTTGTATCTTTGCAAGGACCCAGGTCCTTAACTTCCGCTTCCATAGGCCAGTGAAATCTATCACAGGAAAACCATTGAACCATTGAATCAAGATCAGAGTCAATAGCCCCTAAGACTATAATGGTATCTCTTAGTAAATTTGTCTGTTGTTTCATATTCCTTCTCTACTTATTCACAAAGGGAATCCTTCCTGCTTTTCCTTTCTTCCTATACATATCCCTCCCTTTTTCCATCCTTCCCTCCATCCTTTCTCTCTCCTTCCTTTTTTCCTTCCTTTTCTCCTTTCAAATAATTCATACTCCAGGGAAGTATTCTTCACAGACCAAAACATCTAGACACTTGAGTAGTACAGCACTTACAGGAGAAAGGTAGCAAATTCTTAGATTCTTATATCATGGAAGATGAATTTTTGGAATAGGGTATGGGTGACGCCATTTAGTTAGAAGGGTGATCTTTCTTTTAAGTCTTTTATTTTAATTTATTTTATTTTTTTGCAGTTTAGTTTCACTGCTTAGTATTTGTGCTCTGTGATGGAACGCTAGAGAGCAGCATGTATAGGAATGAAGTCATAATCAGTTTGATTAAGGTGAATGGTCACTAAGTTATGGCTAAATATCATGATTGCCATTGTTTTCATGAAATATATGTGGAGGTGATACAAATAGTTACTATATGAAATGTTCATATACTAGAAACTCTGGTAGAGAGATGGTACACCCTATTTTAATCCTTAGATGTAAATGTCATCTGTTAAAATAGGGATCCTGAAGTTCAGAAGTTTAAGTGACTTGTTTAGGTCCAAATTAAGAATGGAGTGTTTCACTTCTCAACCTGGCCAAAGCAATCCTTAAGGAAAGCTTACTATTATCTCAGGCTAAAAATTCAGTGTTTGAGTGGTGAAAGTACTATTCTACTGTTATCTGGTAGTGATGGGAGATAGAGGAAAATAGAGAGGCTCAGTCAAAAGTGCTAATAAAACAAATGACTAGAAGTGCATACAGTTAGACCAGTAAAAATGGCTAAAATTAACAAGTCAGGAAATGACAGATGCTGGCGAGGATGCGGAGAAAGGGGAACCCTCCTACCTGTTGGTGGGAATGCAAGCTGGTGCAACCACTCTGGAAAACAGCATGGAGGTTCCTCAAAAAGTTGAAAATAGAGCTACCCTATGACCCAGCAATTGCAGTACTGGGTATTTACCCTAAAGATACAAAAGTAGTGATCCAAAGGGGTTCATGCACCCGAATGTTTATAGCAGCAATGTCCACAATAGCCAAACTATGGAAAGAACCCAGATATCCATCAACAGATGAATGGATAAAGAAGATGTGGTATATATATACAATGGACTACTAAGCAGCCATCGAAAGAAATGAAATCTTGCCATTTGCGACGACGTGGATGGAACTAGAGGGTATTATGCTTAGCGAAATAAGTCAACTGGAGAAAGACAACTGTCATATGATCTCCCTGACATGAGGAAGTGGAGATGCAACATGGGGAGTTTGGGGGGTAGGAAAAGAATAAATGAAACAAGATGGGATCAAGAAGGAGACAAACCATAAGAGACTCCTTATGTCACAAAACAAACTGAGGGTTGCTGGATGTGGGGAGGCAGAGGTGGTGGGGTTACAGACATTGGGGAGGGTATGTGCTATGGTGAGTGCTCTGAAGTATGTAAACCTGGCATATCACAGTCCTGTACCCCTGGGGCTGATAACACATTATATGTTTATAAAAAATAAAAATAAATAAATAAATTTAAAAAAAGAAGTGCATACAGTTAGGATTGGTCTATAAATGTATTCCTTATTTATTGCTCAAACTTCTGTCTCATCTGTGACCATATGTTCCATTTTTGTGCATTTTGTCACTCTTCTAAACTTACCTTCAATACTGTTTCTCCTGCATCTATACCAGATTGAAGTTTTCTTGGCCCTGCATCCAACTATAGACAAGCAGACATTTCTAGTTTGTTTATGCAATTGAGAACTGTCCTTACTTGGGGCTCAACAATGGCAGTAGGTGTGAGGGGACAGTACCAACAAACAATAGAAGAAATCAGAGTAGTCTTGGGTAATAACTTTCCATCCTTTCCCCCTCTGGCTACTATAAGTTATGGTTGACCTTAGGAGCTAAGATGTGTTCTCATCTATCTTAATTCTCCTTGACAGTATAATATGTGTCTCTCTAGGCTCTATAGTACTTACATTACTGAAAGTTGATTTCATGCCAGAAGGTAAATATAGTGAACAAAACTAAAGTGTTATTAGTTTCATATATTTTATTTAAAGAAATGCAATTATAATTCTTGGTGCCACCAAAATAAGTTTGCAAAGTTTAAGCTTGCCTGTGTAAACTTAGACTTTTTTTTTTTTTTTTTTAAGATTTCTAGATGCAATTGCAATGGTTGTCTCAAGGAGGGCAGGTGTTATAATAATATACTGGAGTCCACTCTCGGCTGTCTATAATTATTGTATAACTTATTATTACAAATTAGTGTTAGTAGGCATGGTTTTCATGATTTAGCCCTATGAAATTAAGCATTTATTTTGAAGCTTACGTCTCAATCACACTGTCATCTCTAACAACATTTATGTGAAAAGAAAACAATATAAGGTAAGGACAGGGCAATATTTATCTTATACATTCATAAGTTTTACAAAGAAATCTCTGAAGACTCCATCCTTGTAACTGTATCCCAGAAACAATCTTACTCTGTCATTCTGCAGGTTTATTTGTTCTGCAACTTCATAATTCAAGGAAAGACAACTTCTTTGTAAACATCCTGTAGCAGTTGATGTTTTAGGGAACAATAAACCTAAATCTAACATATTGATTTATTTTAGCTCCAGGAAGATATTAAATATTTTTATAACAATCTGCCTTTCTTTGGAATTTAGTCTTTGGTTATATGATACCCCAACAGTTACATTAATAGCTGCTAAAATGTGATTATATTAAGCTCTTTGTATCAAATTTTGGGGTGCCCTACAGTTTTACTATTATTTCTATTTTTATGCATACAAGGAAGTATACTCTGAAGCAAACCAAATTCCTAATTTCATTACTGGTGTTGTTTTTAAACTTTCCAGGGAAAATGCTCCTACCATCTAAGTAGGAAGTGTTCATCTTAGCCCAAGCTGTGAAATCAATTGATAACTTTTATTAATTATAATATAGTTTGGTCTAATAAATCTCACATGGCAGGAGCCTTAAAATCTATGACTAAGAATTTGTATTTATATTCCCAATAGGGATGGAAATTCTTCCCAACTCCTATTCCAAGAGTCATTCAGAACCAGCATTTGAAAGAGCTGAGTAAAGTCATCTTCATCTTTACTGACATAATGGACTAAATCTACCTAGTATATACAATGTATTCGGATTCCTGAGGAATTATTTTGCTTTGCTTTGGATTTAAGACTTCTAATTTAAATAGATGGTAACTACAGAAAAAAAAAAAAGTGGAAATCCCATCCTCATAATCTGGTTTTAACATCCAGTAACTTCTGGACACAACTCTAACTTTACCACCAAGAAAAAGGAAGAAAGAGAGAGAAAATATGAATATGTTCTGTATATTACTGTGATTTGTGCTGATTATATGCATATGAATGTAATCAAAATATAGGTATGAGTGTGTGTGTGTGTTTTAAATGAACTAAAGGTTGCATTACTTTGTTTCGTAAAGAGACTGAATTTGGAACAGCAATTGCAAGAGGCTTCTGTTCCTCCCCTTGGCCCAAGAGGCAAATGAAATGCAGAACATAATAGGTATTTCCACCTATACACCTATCAATTCTGATGTGGCCCCTAATATTTCCAATTCTCCCAGAAAGGGAGTATTGCTTTTTCTTTATGACTTTGACTAGAAATGTGGTTTTAGAAGCTTTCACCTGGCTTTTTCTTTTAAAATAAACTTTACTTCATGGGTTATGAAACCAATGTCATGATATTGCCTGCCTTCTAAGATCACTATAAGAACATCCCAAGTCAAATTCTACTTATTATTTGGCCCTCTTAAGTTCCCAATTTCATTGCTAAATCACCATATTATCCTATGTGGTTAGAAATTAGTTGTTACTTTAGAGCCTGGTGGTAGATAGAATAATGATTCCCCCAAAGGTATGTATATCTTACTCTCTGGAACCTGTGGGTGTGTTACAGAATGAGGGTTGTAGATGGAATAAAGGTTATAATTAACTAACTTTGGGATGGGAGGATTCTAGTGGGATATTCAGGTAGGTCCGATATACTTACAAAGCTCTTTATAATGGACAAGATGCACATGATTGTGTCAAAGTGTGATATGAAAAAATCTTGACCAGTAATTATTGGCTTTGAAGACAGAAGTGGGCCAGGAACAAGAAACATGGACAGCTTTTAGAAGCTGGAAAAGGAAAAGAAAAATTAGATTCTCCTCAAGAGCCTTCAGAAAGGAAGGAAGTTTTGCTGACATTTTCATTTTAGCCCAGAAAGACCCATTTTGAACTTAGGACTTTTGGAACCATAATTTTGTGTGTGTGAGTGTATACTGTACATTCATGTATTTGTTATAGCAGCATTAGAGAACTAATTCTGAGACAATGTCAAATAAATCTTGAAAAAATCTGGACATTTCTCTTTCCTTAATGTATAATCACCTTCGTTGATAGCAGCACGTTCCTAAAGCCATAACGTTTCAACATATGAATTTGGGGGAATACAAACATTCAACCCATATCACAGCCTTTCTAGAGCCAAGATTAAGAGCTGTTTGGGTTTGTTGCTCATAATAAATCTATCCCATCAACCCTATATCATTAAATCTTTGGAACTTTCAGTGAATTTTGGGTACCTCAATTTCATTTAAAACAGATCTCTATGGGGCGCCTGGATGGCTCAGTAGGTTAAAGCCTCTGCCTTCGGCTTGGCTCATGTCATGATCCCAGGGTCCTGGAATCGACCCTGTATCAGGCTCTCTGCTCGGTAGGGAGCCTGCTTCCCCATCTCTCTCTCTCTGCCTGACTCTCTGTCTACCTGTGATCTCCCTGTCAAATAAATAAATGAAATCCTTTAAAAAACTTATTAAAAAAATAAAACAAATCTTAAAAATATCAACCAACCATTAAAATGAAAGGTAAAATCCTACTTTTTTGAGCTTGTATATCGAAATTAGTCAAGTTAAAAGAAGCTGCCTCTCCAAAGTTTTTGAATTTTTCATGTTTCTCCCAATCATCTGTCACAACAGACCCTTGGTCTGTCAAAATATCCTTCACATCATGTATTTCTATGTGCACACAGGCTTAATAAGTTAAATAACTCTTTCTTACATACCATTGGTTAATAGCCCTATCTTCTAAGGCCAACTGGACCCTAATTACCTTCAAACTCAGAACAGTTAGAAAAATAATCCAAATTTCTTCAACTACTTGATTTCTAATTGTTGTCTTGGTCAGTGTGTTTTCCTGAAGACCACTGAATCCCTTGCAGCTAGTATCACAGGTAAGGATTTATTTAAAAGCATGAGCTACCTGACAAAATTTCTAGGAGGATCAGAGAACCAAATCTTCACGGTGCTGAAGCAATGAAGATGTAAGACAACATCCAAGTGTCACATGATTATTCAGAAAAAACTTCTATTTATCACTTGCTTTGAGGGATTCATAAAGGAGAGAGAAAATGTAAAATTTGGAATGGCTTTTCTTGTTTGGCTTTGCTGAGCTTGAATCTATAATATGATATCTTTCAACAAAGTTGGGGAAAGTTCATCCATTTTATCTTCAACTCACACATATGTTTACACTTTTTGATGTTCTGCAGCTTGCTGAGGCTATGTCCATTTTTAAGTCTTTTTCTCTTCTTAAGATTAGATATTTGGTATTGATATATATTTAAGTTTGCTCTTTGTTTATCATTTCCATCCAGATTGACATCCATCTAATGAACGTAATTACATATTTATCATATTTTCACTTTCAGAATTTCCCTTTTCTTTGCTCCTATATCTCTGCTAAAATTTGTGACCTTTTCAATTCATTTTCAGCATGTTTTTCTTTATCTTATTGATAACATTCATAACAACGTTCTTCAAAAAGTTGAAGTTATCTACTGATTCAGATATCTGACTTATCGCATGGATGGTTCCTTTTGTCTTTTTTCTTTGGGTTGTATTTTCCTGATGCTTCATACGATGAATAATTTTGTATTTTTATAATCTGGGCTCTGAAATTTTGTTGTGGAGATGCTGAATTTGGATATAGTGCTGTTATTCTTCATTTTATTTATTTATTTATTTTTAAAAAGATTTTATTTATTTATTTGACAGAGAAATCACAAGTACACTGAGAGGCAGCCAGAGAGAGAGAGAGAGAGAGAAGGAAGCAGGCTCCCTGCTGAGCAGAGAGCCCGATGCGGGACTCGATCCCAGGACCCTGAGATCATGACCTGAGCCGAAGGCAGCGGCTTAACCCACTGAGCCACCCAGGCTCCCTGTTATTCTTTATTTTAGCAGGAAATTGATTGGACGCCAACTATAAACTCTGTCTACTTGAAAGTGTCTCAAAGCTCAGTTTCTTCCTTTTATCTTCTCTTGTCTGCTTTGAGTTCATCCAGGTTACACATGGTTCCAGGTTTGTGCAGAGTTTTAGATTGAAGTCTGAATGTAGAATGTGTACCTCAACACTAGCTTTTGCCTTTTGGGGTTCTCCTTTCTCTTGTTCTAATTGTGTGGTTATCCAAATGTCTTGTACTAAACAAATGTTTTTTAGACAAGAGAAAGTTCAGGTTTTTTTTTTAAGTTAAATTCAAGTTATTAACATATAATGTAGTGTTGGTTTCCAGAGTAGAATTTAGTGATTCCCACTTACATATAACACTCAGGGCTTGTCCAAACAGGTGCCCTCCTTGATGCCCATCACCCATTTGTTGCATCCCCCAACCCTGTCTCATCCCCTCCAGAAACCCTCAGTTTGTTCTCTATAGTTGAGAGTCTTACAGTTTGCTTCCAGGTTTTCTATTAGAAATATTACTATCCTGCATGATATTGATCAAAGCTTTCTATTACTATAATGCCTTAAAAATGAAAATTTATCTTGTGCCACCTTTTCTTTCTAGTGTTGACTCACATTCAAAAAATTGACTTTATTCACTCAATTCACTCACTGGTATCTTTAGGTGATTGTTACTGTTTGTTTGTTTTCTTTTTTTCTTTCTTCCTTTCTTTCTTTCTTTCTTTCTTTCTTTCTTTCTTTCTTTCTTTCTTTCTTTCTTTCTTTCTTTCTTTTTTTTTTTTGTCCTAGATATTTCTTTAAAGAGTTTTTTATCTATTATGGAGAGAGATATAGAGGAAGTGTGAGGAGGAGGTGCAGAGGAAAGGGAGAGAGAGTCCCAAGCAGATTTCACCCTGAGTGTACAATCCAACAGTAGGGCTCAATTCCAGGACCCTGAAATCAGGATCTGAGCCAAGACCAAGAATTGAAGCTTCAACTGACTGTGCAACCCAGGCACCCCATTCTACATTTTGACTGGAATCTGTAATTGTCATCTTTAGGAATTTCTGTCCAACTCTTGGTTGTAAAAAATTCTAAATGTGCATTTTTTTAAAAATATAAATGCAGGCTCTTTGCCTAATTTTTGAGACATAGCGATACCCATTTGTTTATTGGCTGTTTTCATTTAAAAGGACAGAATACAGTAATTTGGACAAAGACCATAGGGAATGGTGACTATTATAAAGTACTTACTATCTGTATCTTTACAGAAATAATTTTCTGACTCTTGTCTTAAATTATGATTCAGAACATGTACCTCTTTTGGGAGGGTGGATTAGGGTGGGGATTTTAGCATATTGATTAAATGGTTTCTACACATATGACATGAATATGTCAGTGTCAGTTAAATAAAAATATGGGTTTCAGGGGACAGGAGACCAAAAGAATCATTATTATGTACCAAACACTGTAATGATATTGATTAAGTTCTGAGTACACACATATATTTTTATAATCATATATTTAGATAATATATAAAATATTTAACATATAATTATATAATATATTTAAAAAACACAGAATTTGTGTAGCACAGCATTGTGCTCTTCATTGAAAATGTCTAAAAAAGTAAGGAAAGAGAGGTTGGGAAGAAAATTCTAACTATGTTCCAGTAGTTTAAATATTCCAAATGTAAGTAAATATTAATTTAATATTTGGAAAATATTCCAAATGCAATTATGATTAGAATCTCAAGAGGGAGTGAATTTCTTTTTGTTTGAGTTTAATTCTTTGCTAATTGATAAGTCAATTCAGTTTTTATTTGTTATTAACATTTAATGTACTATTTGTTTCAGGGATACAAGTTTGTGAATCATCAGTCTTACAGAGTTCATAGCACTCACCATAGCATATACCTACCCCAATGTCCATCACCCAACCAAACTATTCCTCACCCCCACCCCTCCAGAAACCCTCAGTTTACTTCCTGAGATTAAGAGTCTCTTATGGTTTGTCTCCCTCCATTTCTTGATTGGATTATCTGTCATTTGGGTGTTGAGTTTGATAAATTATTTATAGATTTTGGATACTAGCCCTTTAGCAGATATGTCATTTGTGAATATCTTCTCCCATTCTATCAGTTGTCTTTTGGTTTTATTGACTGTTTCCTTCACTGCGCAAAAGATTTGGATCTTGATGAAGTCCTAACAGTTCATTTTTCCCCTGCTTCCCTTGACTTTGGTGATGTTTCTAGGAAGAAGTTGCTGCAGCTGAGGTCGAAGAGGTTGCTGCCTGTGTTCTCCTCAAGGATTTTGATGGACTCATGTCACACATTGAGGTCTTTCATCCATTTTGAATCTATTTTGTGTGTGGTATAAGGAAATGGTCCAGTTTCTTTCTTCTGCATGTGGATGCTCAATTTTCCCAACACCGTTTGTTTAACAGACTGTCTTTTTTCCATTGGACATTCTTTCCTGCTTTGCTGAAGATTAATTGACCATAGAAGGGTCCATTTATGGGCTCTATATTCTGTTCCATTGATCTATATGTCTGTTTTTGTGCCAGTACCATACTGTCTTAATTATGACAGCTTTGTATTAGAGTTTAAAGACTGGAATTGTGATGATGGAAACTCTGGTTTTCTTTTTCAACATTCCTTTTGCTATTGGGGGGTCTTTTCTGGTTCCATATAAATTTTAAGATTATTTGTTCCATTTATTTGAAAAAAAAAAAGATGGTATTTTGATAGGGATTGCATTAAATGTGCAGATTTCTTTAGGTAGCATAGACATTTTCACAATATTTGTTCTTCCAGTCCATGAGCATGGAATGTTTTTCCATTTCTTTTTGTCTTCCTCAATATCTTTCATGAGTACTTTATAGTTTTCTGAGTACAGGTTCTTTCCTCTTTGGTTAGGTTTATTCCTAGGTAACTCATGGTTTTGGATGCAATTGTAAATAGGATCAACTCCTTAATTTCTCTTTCCTCTATCTTGCTGTTGGTGTATAGAAATGCAAATGATTTCCGTGCATCGATTTTATATCCTGACACTTTACTGAATTCATGTATGAGTTCTCACAGCTTTGGAGTGGAGCCTTTTGGGTTTTCCACATAAAGTATCATATCATCTTAAAGACTGAGAGGTTGACTTCTTTGCTAATTCAGATGCCTTTTATTTCTTTTTGTTGTCTGATTGCTGAGGCTAGGACTTCTAATATATGTTGAATAGCAGAGGTAATAGTGGACATCCCTGCCAATTTCATGACCTTTGGGGAAAAGCTTTTAGTTTTCCCCATTGAGAATGATATTTGTTGTGGGTTTTTCATAGATGGCTTTAATGGTATTGAGGTAAGTGCCCTCTATCCTTACACTTTAAAGAGTTTTGATCAAGAAAGGGTGTTGTACTTTGTCAAATGCTTTCTCAGCATCTATTGAGAGTATCATATGTTTCTTATTCTTTTTCTTTTTTTGTTGTTTTTTTATTAATGTATCACATCACATTGATTGATTTGTGGATGTTGAACTATCCTTGCAACCCAGGAATAAATCCCACTTGTCTGATGTGAATAATCCTTTTAATGTACTGCTGGATCCTATTGGCTAGTATTTTGTGAGAATTTTTGCATCTTTATTCATCAAGAATATTGGTCTGTAATTCTCCTATTTGATGGAGTCTTTTTTTGTTTTGGGGATCAAGGTGATGGTGGCCTCATAAAACAAGCTTACGGTTTTCCTTCCATTTCTAATTTTTGGAACAATTTCAGGAGAATAAGAATCAATTCTTTAAATGTTTGGTAAAATTCCCCTGGGAAGCTGTCTGGTCCTGGACTCTTGTTTTTTGGGAGACTTTTGATGACTGCTTCTATCTCCTTACTGGTTATGGGTCTGTTCAGGTTTTCTATTTCCTTTTGGTTCAGTTGTGGTAGCTTACATGTCTCTAGAAATGCATCCATTTCTTCCAGATTGTCAGATTTGCTGGCTTATAGCTGCTCATAATATGTTCTTATAAATATGTTTGTATTTCTTTGATGTTGGTTGTGATCTCTCCTCTTTCATTCATGATTTTATTAATTTGGGTTCTTTCTTTTTTCTTTTTGATAAGTCTGGCCAGGGGTTTATCAATCTATTAATTCTTTCAAAGAACCAGCTTCCAGTTTCATTGATTTGTTCTTTTTTTTTTTTTTTAAGATTTTATTTATTTATTTGAGAGAGAGAATGAGAGTTAGAGCATGAGAAGGGGGAAGGTCAGAGAGAGAAGCAGATTCCCCATGGAGTTGGGAGCCTGTTATGGGACTTGATCCCGGGACTCTGGGATCATGACCTGAGCTGAAGGCAGTTGCTCAACCAATTGAGCCACCCAGGTGCCCTCGTTGATTTGTTCTGCTGTTCTTTTGGTTTCTATTTCATTGATTTCTGCTCTGATCTTTATGATTTCTCTTCTCCTGATGGGTTTAGGCATTCTTTGCTGTTCTTTCTCCAGTTCCTTTAGGTGTAGGGTTAGGTTGTATTTGAGACCTTTCTTGTTTCTTGAGGAAAGGCTGGTATCACTATATACTTTCCTCTCAGGACTTTTGATTTTGAACCATTGCATTTTAATTTTTACTTGTTTCCATGAATTTTTTCAATTCGTTTTTGATTTCCTGGTTGATCCATTCATTCTTTAGTAGGATGCTCTTTAGCCTCCATGTATTTGAGTTCTTTCCAACTTTCCTCTTGTGATTGAGTTCTAGCTTCAGAGAACTATGGTCTGAAAATATGTAGGGAATGATCCCATTTTTTTGGTACCAGTTGAGACCTGATTTATGATCCAGGATGTGATCCATTCTGGAGAATGTTTCATGTGCATAGAGAAGTACGTGTATTCTGTTGCTTTTGGATGGAATGCTCTGAATATATCTGTGATGTCCATCTGGTCCATTGGGTCATTTAAAGCCTTTATTGGCTTAAATGATCTGTCCATTTTGGTGCGGGGATACTAAAGCCCCTTACTATTATTGTATTATCATTGATGTGTTTCTTTGATTTTGTTATTAACTGGTTTATATAATTGGTTTCTCCCATGTTAGGGGCATAGATATTTAAAATTGTTAGATCTTCTTTTTGGACAAAATTTTAAGTATGATATTGTGTCCTTCCTCATCTCTTATTATAGTCTTTGGCTTAAAAATCTAATTTATTTGATATAAGGATTGCCACCCCAGCTTTCTTTTGATGTCCATTAGCATGGTAAATGGTTTTCCACCCCCTCACTTTAAATCTGGTAGTGACTCTGGGTCTAAAATGAGTTTCTTGTAGACAGCACATTGATGGACCTGTGTTTTTGTTGTTGTTGTTTGTTTGTTTGTTTTGTTCATTCTGATACCCTGTGTCTTTTGATTGGACATTTAGCCCATTTACATTCAGAGTAACTATTGAGAGATATGAATTTAGTGCCATTGTATTGCCTGTATAGTCACTGCTACTGTATCTTGTCTCTGTTCCTTCATGGTCTGTTAATTTTAGTCTCTCTCTTTGCTTAGAGGACCGCTTTCAATATTTTCTATAGGGTTGTTTGGTGTTTGCGAATTCTTTTTTTTTTTTGGTCCTGGAAGCTTTTTATCACTTATTATATTTTCAATAACAGCCTAGCTGGGTATTGTATTCTTGGCTGCATATTTTTCTCATTTAGTGCTCTGAATGTATCATGCCAGTCCATTCTGGCCTGCCAGGTCTTTGTGGATAGGTCTACTGCCAATCTAATACTTCTACCATTGTATGTTACAGACCTCTTGTCCCAAGCTGCTTTCATGATTTTTCCTTTGTCACTCATTTATCCTAGCAGTAAGAGCCTCCATTTTTTATTGCACTTCATTAATAGCATTTTTTATTTCAAATTGGTTAGTTTTTAGTTCTTTTATTTCCCCAGAAAGCGATTTATTTCTCCAGAAAAGGATTCTCTAGTATCTTCTATGCTTGTTTCAAGCCCAGCTAGCATCTTGATAAATGTCATTCTGAACTCTGAAATCATACTAATGTCTGTATTGATTATGTCCCTAGCCATCTGCACTGCCTCTTTTTCTTTGAGGTGAGATTTTTCACCTAGTCATTTTATCCAGAAAGCAATAGGTGAATGAGAGAAGAAAATACTAAAAGGGTAACAATGACCCCAGAAAAAAATATCCTAAGCAAACCAGAAGAGATACAAAAACTGGGGGGAGAAGGAAGGAGAAAAAACCAAAGTGAATATATATATATATATATATATATATATATATATATGCATGCTTTTGTGTGTGTGTGTATATATATATATATATATATATATATATGCATGCTTTTGTGTGTGTGTGTGTATATATATATATATATATATATATATATATAGTTACACTTGTGAATAGAATAGAGCCACACCCCTGACTTTGAATATATTTTGGTCTGTTCAAAGATACTGCCTCCCCCAATTTTTTTTTTTAAAGATTTTGTTTATTATTTATTTGACAGACAGAGATCACAAGTAGGCAGAGAGGCAGGCAGGGAGAGAGGGGGAAGCAGGCTCCCTGCTGAGCAGAGAGCCCGATGTGGGGCTCGAACCCAGGACCCTGGGATCATGGCCCGAGCCGAAAGCAGAGGCTTTAACCCACTGAGCCACCCAGGTGCCCCCCCAAAATTTTAAAGAAAGAAAAATTTGTATATATACACACACACAAAAATAGTTTAAATACAATGAAGGGATAGAATATGACTATAACAGTGAAAATTAAAAAAAAAATTAAGAAGTATTGAAATAGAAGTTAAAATAGGAAAGAAGAAAAATTTATAAAAATAGAAAAAGAAAAAAATAAAATTAAAAAAAATTAATTTTGAAAGACTAAAGAATCATGGGAAAAAAAGCTATGAATGCAGCTATGTGTGCTGCATTCCCCTGACTCTGGAGTTCTGCTGTTCTCATTGATCAGAAAATTTTATCTTGGCTGGATGTTTTTGCTGATTTTGAGGGGGAAATGCCTGCTGTAGTGATTCCCAAATGTCTTTGTCTAAGGCAAAATTGCACTCCTCTTGTCAGGGGCCAGGCTAAGTAATCTGCTCGGTTTTATCCTCAGTAGCTTTTGTTCCCTGAATGCTTTCCATATAGCTTTGTAGGAGGAGAATGATGATCATGGCCTCCCAGTCTCCATCCCAGAGGAGCCAAGAACTCAGGGTCCACTCCTCCGTGCACCCTCAGAGAAAAAGTAGTCAATCACTCCTGTCTCCTTGGGCTCTGCCTGCACTCAGTGCTCACCCAGCCTGTGACAGAGCATTTCTATCTCTGGAACATGGCCCCATTTTGAGTCTCCAAGCCCAGCAGATTCCTGCAGTGCATTCCTGCACCACTCCTCTCAGTGGAGAAGACGGTGGGGGGAATCTCCCCAGATCTGCCACCTTGTGGAGTCCCTGCTTGAAAATAAGTGGCCTGGCTGTGCTGTGGATTATGGTTTATGGCAACCGCAAGCTGCCTTGGCTCTGTCTTTCCAGCTGGCTTCTCTGTTCTAAAACTTGGGGGCTCTGCCACACTCAGACACCCCTGGTCTTTCTGTGACCCTGAGGGACCTGATACCACACTGTCCTAGTGAGGGCTCCACCCCTTGCTTAGCCTCTGAAGCAATGTCCCTCAGTGGAGGAGACTTCTAAATGTTCTGATTTTATGCTCCACTGCTCTACCACTTGCCAAGAGCCAGCCCCTTCCCTCAGGTCTCTCTTCCCATATATCACTTCAGATTCACTTCTCTGCACATCCTACCTTCCAGAAAGTGATTGCTTTTCTGTTCCTAGGATTATCGCTAGGAACTAGTTTCGCTAGTTTCTGATAATTATCTAGCTGAATTCTTGGGACCTGACAAAATTTAGATCTCATACTCTTCTGCCATCTTGCTCCTCCCTTAGGCAATTGAGATTTAAGTAACAAAGCCAAAGCAAAATTGGGTTTTAAAATATACTATGTAGGTAACTAGCTTTCAGAACATGGAATGTCCAATGTAGACAAACTTTCATATTGATAACATTTGCACAGTTTTTGTAAGCTTTGAGATGACAGCATACTCGCGGAGTACCTGTGCTTGGTACATGAAAGACACTTAATAATTTTAGTAGTATTTTTTAGAAGATATTATTTATTTACTTAGAGGAGGGGAAGGAAGGTGGAAAGAGGGAGGGAGAGAGAGAATCCCAAGTAGGCTCCAGTCTCAGCACTGAGCCTAATGCTGGGCTCAATCTCATGAACTTGAGATCATGACCTGAGCCAAAATCAAGAGTCAGACACATAACCACTGAGACACCCAGGTGTGCCTATCATAATGTAATTATTCTTATTTATGTCCAACACCATGAAGAAATTGCTACCATTCCCATTACTGCCCTGAGATGGTGTCACTTGTAAGATACTGTTAGACAGTGTCTAGGACAGTCTGTGATATGTATTAGGTATGCTTTCTACCTCTGTTTTTTGTCTCTCTTGTTTCACCTCCAGGGAAATAAATGTTTGTTAAGCCCTAATTAATTTATCAGTTGGCTTGATATTGACCCAAAAATGAATACTTATAAAGCAAATTACACAGGTGCACATGTGTGTGCAACAGACTCCTGGTTCTTCAATTATAAGTGCTTTTAAGGGAATGATACTAAACACAAACTCTTTGTGAAAGTCACACATCTTTTAGAAGACAGACAGATTTTTTTTTAAGCCACCAAAGGAGTTAGTGTATATGTCAGTGACATTTTGCCAAAAAAGGAACAATGCAGCAAGGGCTGCTAAATTTGAAATCAGAGAAGAGATGATAGGTAGCACACATCAGGTAATTAACTTATGCTTACTGGCTACTGAGTAATAAAATATAGTTTAAGTATTCAATCAATTTTGCAGCATATTGATTGCTATTATTTCATTAAATAACATCATTGCACTATTTTGAAGTTGATATCATTAGCCACAAGCACATTTGAAAATATAAGAACTAAATGTTGAAAGGTGACCTTCCATCTTAGAATACAGATAAATAGTAAGTGAGCTCCATAACTTCCAACATGATGTTTTGGGGTAATTTAAGAACCAGACCCTTAACTAAAATATTCAAGTGTGATACTATACATCACACTTTGAAGCATTCATAAGCCTATAAAGGTAATTAGTTAGTGTGACTTTTCCAATCCCACCATATTAAATTCAATTAATCTATCATAGGTTGAAAAATAATTGATTTTATTAGACATTTTCTAGGCATCTGAAGTCATTAACAACACTTGTATATTCAATGTTGTAGCCCAGAGAGGCAAGTCTTTATTCATTTTTAAGATAATAGTTGAGACTTTTTGTTTATTTATTTACTTATTTTTTAATTTTTTTAATGAAGGTTGTCTGTTGATCAAGTGAGAGAGTGTGTGGGGAGGAGAGGGAATTTGGCTAAGACCCTTTTGAGTTTGAAAATACAGATCTCCCCTGCCACACCCTGCCAGTTTTTCAGGTGTCCTGTTATCTCTGAGAAGGCAGAAACTAGATTTTGGCGTTTACAATATATGTGATACTTTGCACAGCCTTATGTTCTCATAGATATTAATTCTGAATCCAAAGGAACATCCATAGATTATTAGAACTGTTACACAGTAAAGAAGGGAAACACATGGAACAAGAATTTATCTCAGTTACCCTAAATGGCAGTCCTCAAGTGACATCTAGGTCATGTATCTTCATCATTATAAACTCTGGCTTTGGAGCCAATATACAAGAGCTTGGGTCACAGATTTTCTCAGCTTCTTTGCTGAGATGGCTGCAATTTGCTGATACTGGGCAAGGTAATTATGTTCTCTAAGTCTTACTTTTGTTATCGAAAAATAAAAATACCTATTGCATTGGTTTATGTGAATTATTATTCTTGTATGTATTTGGGTCATGATGTCTAACAAGTAATTACAGTATTGAAAATGTGTTGTCACTAAGATGCTTGAAGGATATACAAAGCTTTGCCCACCGTGTGGCACAGAGAGAGTCCTAAGGACATAATCCTGACGCTGCTGGTGCCCTACCAAGTATTCATCCCTGCATTCAGTTTTGCAAATAGAATTCTGATTTTATTCATTTGGGGGAAGAAATGTACTCTGCATGGATCCTAATGGTTGATTTAGTTAATTATACTAATACTGTACTTTTTTACCTGATTTAGGATTCATCATGTGACTCTGTTTGGACTTTAAAAAACAAAATTAGTAACTCTGCTGAGTGACTTTGGGAAAAAGTTTTCTCTGTGGTTGAAAGGGAGAGGTGCATAAGGGTGCACCCTACCCTCCCTTCCCACCTCTGTCTTTGAACAGGTTGTATGAGACTGTGAGGCTTACAGCAGCTTCACATGATCATGATGGAGGCGTTGGGAGACTCATAAGTGATGGAGAAGCCTGATCGGGTGAGCTGCAGCATTGGGCTCTGAATTTCTTGTCATTCAAGATTTATTAATATAACCTTATGTTTAAGATCCTGATAGCAGGTATGCTGTTAAACCAAAATCATTTTAAGTTTGCTGCTATGGTTCAAATATATTTTTCTATCAAATTCTTTCTTTGGGAGATTCCAAGTGAAGATAGAAAGGAATAATATCCCCAAATGCTTACATTTAATAATTGATACATTTCACTTATACATTTGTTCAGTACATGTTTCTTAAGCTCCAAAAGTGAAACAAAATGTCTAAATACTGGGTGGGGGTTATTAAATGAAATAGGATAGCTAACAAACAGCAGCACTTTGTACTGAAATCGCAAGGGCTTGGAAATACACTAGAATGGTATTCTAATCTGGTATTACAAATACTAAGCTTTATGATCTTTGGAACAATATTTACATTCTCAGAGTCTCTGAAAAGTGAGGATATAGTGATCTGTACCTCTAGTATCACTTAAAAGATTGGTGGCTTTGATGGCTAACTGAACATAATAAAAAAAAGCCAGTGATTGATATTATTTATTACTAAGTACTACCCCTAACCATAATAAATAATAGTTAAATGAATGAGCAAATAGTATATTTGCTCACTGGTACTAATAAGGAAATATTTCACCTGAAGTTTAGTTCTTTTTTTAAAGATATATATACACACATTTTATTTGTCAGTTATACCTCCATAAAGCTGTTAAAATTATAGGGCTGTAAATTTTCTCTTTTTTGGATTAATTTTAATGAATTATAGTTTCTAAGAAATATGTCCAATTTCTCTTTTTCTTTGTCCACAAAAGTCACTCCTATTTTGATTTCTGTGACCATAGATTAATGTTCCCTATTTTTAAAACTTTCCTTTTTAAAAAGATTTTATTTTTTTATTTGAAAGAGAGAGAGCATTCAAGAGAGCACAAGCATGGGGAGTGGCAGAGGGAGAGGGAGAAGCAGGCTCCCTGCTCAGCAGGACTACATCCCAGGATCCTGAGATCACGACCGGAACGGAAAATGGGTGGTTGAATGACTGAGCCACCCAGGCATCCCAGTTTGCTGTTTTTTATTGCTGGGTAGTATCTGATTGTATAAAAACCCTACAACTTATTTATTCATTTTACTGTTCATGATCATTTGGATCTCTTAAAAGAGCAGAACAAAATTCACTGTAGAAGTACCAGTTATGAGAAATTTAAACAAAGTATGAACATAGGAGCCTTCAGAAGATGCATCTGTTTATTGTCTTGTAGATTTTCTCCTCCGCATGTTTTTGCAACATTACAAAAACATATTTTTTTGCTTTAACAATTTAGGCCGAAATGAAATTTATCTATATTCACTTCTTTTGTTTGAAAAGAGCTATCTAGAATAATCAAACAAAATCTCTTCATTTTTTTAAAAAGATTTTATTTATTTGACAGAGAGAGATCGCAAGTAGGCAGAGAGGCGAGCAGAGAGAGAGAGGGGGAAGCAGGCTCCCTGCCGAGCAGAGGGCCCAACGTGGGACTCGATCCCAGAACCCCAAGATCATGATCTGAGCTGAAGGCAGAAGCTTAACCCACTGAGTCACCCAGGCGCCCCCCAAATTTCTTCATTTTTAAAGGAAGAATGGCTTCTGATACAAACTACAGTTAATGCACACAGGAAATACACACAGGAAATGCGTGTGGTTGTTTGTACTTGCATGAGGCAGTCTGAGGCACACATACAGTCTGCAAAGTTGTGGGGCTTATCGGGAAGGGGGAGACTGTGTTTTATCATAGGGGAAGGTCACTGCCCACCAGCTGTCACAACATGAGAATGTGGAACCCTCTGCCTTCCTTTACCAAGGTAACCATGGTCCTGTATCCACAAATCATCACTCTCCTGTTTTCCTTTATGATAGTTTTAGCTCATCTGTAGTTTTTTAAAGGAGTCTGCCAGTTTCTTTGCCATAAAATTAAATGTGTATAATCCTGACTATTAATGAACATCAATGTCTTCCTTCCTATGCAAATATCTTTCAGAAACAGAAAGCTTCTTTCTTAATTTTCACCTGTATTTTACCAACTTATATGTTTTTAGAATCTTATTGAATATAGCCTAAAAATAAGATATAGTCTCAAGTCACTTAGTTATTAATAATAGTAATCAAAGTTCACATTTATTGAGTACATACTATGTGTTTGGCAATGTTCTCAGCACTTTATATGTATTAACTCACTTAAGCTCATATTACTATTATTCCTATTTTATACAAAAGGAAACTGAGACACAGATAAGTTTATTAACTTGCGTAAGGGGACTCAGCTACTGAATGGCAGATCTGAGACATGATCTGGGATATGATTGAGGCACTCAGCTATAGATCCCATGCTCTTAACTCTTATATATTTCTTGTAGGAGGTGAGATTTACTTAAGTAATCGTTAGTAAGGGTTAAAGGTCAATTCTGAAATGCTTAGGGATTCTGAGAAATTTTAAAAATCAATAAAGCTTTGAATAAATATTGTTTGTTTTTTTTACAAAAGAAAACATTAAGAAAGATCTTCCTAGTAGAAGTCCAAGTACAAGTTATGTACTGTACAAATTAAGTACCTGAGTACAAGTTATGCTTTGGACAGGCAGCGTATAAATGAGGGTGTGCATTTGGGCAGGGCAAAAATCATGAGTATAGACACTAGTGCAGGAGTGAGCTTATAATATATGAGATATTAGAACATGGATGAAAATAGTCTCAGAAGAAAGTTACTTTTGGATCCCTCTGTTGTCTTTTCCTTCTTTGCTGTCTCCATACTTTCGTATTCCCTTCAACCTTCTCGTAATTACATGATGGACAGGCTTAATAGTGATTCCCTAAAGTTGTCTACACCCTAATCCCTGGAACTTTTCAATAGGATATATGCTACATGGTAAAAAGGGCGTTGCAGATGGAATTTAGAATATACATTTCAAAATTAATTATCTGGGTGGATTATCTGAGTGGCCTTCTCCTGTGAGCCCTTAAAAGGCAGAAAACTTTCTCTGGCTGAGATCCAGAAGACACAGCAACAGCAGAAGCCCTTTGAAATGCCACAGAAAGGAAATCAGAGTGATCCCCAAGCCTGAGGGGTCTTGTTCTGGTGTATCTTGGCCTGAGATGTCAGAGTCCCATGTGAGTCCCCTGGAGAGGGTCTCCGAGAAGTGAAGGTGTCCCTGGATGACAACAAGGAAAGAGGGGAACCAATCCCGTGACTTTATGAAACTGGATCTGCCAACAGTGTCTAAGAGCTGAGGCTGGATTATTCCCAGAGCCTCCAGGAAGGCACCGAACCCTGCTGACCCCTTGCGTTTCATCCACTGGGACCTTCCTCAGGTTTCTGACTTGCGGAAACTGTGAGATAATTGTGTATTGTTATAATGCACCAAGCTTTGTTGTAATCTGTTGTAGCAGTAATGGAATACCAATACAGATGATGTATAGAAGACTAGATTTGGACTACAGGGAGGCAGGGGAAAGTAATGAAAGTAATGTAAAATTCTTATCATTTTTTTGTTCCTTCAAATCTTGGTAATAATGGGGATATGTACATGTGTGCATGTATGTTTGTAGGTACATATACACACACAAATATATGCTCTCTCCAATCCTTTTCCTCAAATCACTCAGCAGGCCTGGTATTAAAAATTGTCCATTTCTACTTTTTTCTGTCCAGACTTTTAACTAAAAGAATCATCATTACATAAAGTGTTTATTTATTTTTTAAAAAAGATTTTATTTATTTATTCATGAGAGACAGTGAGAGGTGCAGAAGGAGAAGAAGCTTTCTGCTGAATGGGGAGCCCGATGTGGGACTCAATCCCAGCACCCTGGGATCATGACCTGTGCTAAAGGCAGATGCTTAACCTTCTGAACCACGCAGGTGCCCTCCTTAAAGTACTTTCAAAATAGTAAACTGAATAGATACTCTTCTCAATTTTTCTGCACATTTCTGCACAGCAGAAGTTTTTACTTAATTGGGATGTTTTTATCTGAGTCAATACTTCAGGGAAAGCTTTAGAATAAGGGTTTTGTTTATTGAACGTTCTATGAGATTAGATTCTTTATGGATTTTTATATGAAGGGAAGGGAGAGGAAACAGTTTTCCCTGCTGGTATCTGGAATATAAAAAGTAAAGATTAGTCATGAGCAAGATACCACCGGTAACTCGGGTTAGTTGTAATTTCCAAAATGTTTTTGCCTTTTGACAAAGGAAAGGATTCCAGAACTGAATATGATTTTCCTCTTGGTGTATCTTTGCATTACTTTTCATATTCCAGGTTTTACCATGGTCTACTGCCCTCATGTGGATCTGTTTGAGAGGATTAAAAACAACTGCTAATTAATGATAATACCAAAGTTAATAACTTCACCTTTTTTTCCTTTCAACCATTGATTTTAGAATTTATGAGAATACTAACAATTTTTGAATAGTGATTTTTCAACTTCAAAGACACAGAGTATATCTGAAAGAATTATACTATCCCAGCCAAGTTTTCATCAAAAATTTAGGAAAATGGCCACTAGACCTCCTGAGTTTAGGGCAGAGGCTTTATGTTCTTTCTTTGATTGAACTGAAACTAGATACTTTTTGTTGATTAGCTATTTGGGTGGTGTCATTGAAATCACTAAAGCTATATCGAATAGAAATGTCTTTTTTGTGTGCAACCAAATTTCTCAAATGACTTGACACTAAGAGCAATGTAGGATCTAAAGTGCTACATGCTTAACTTGAAGTTAAAATAGAATTATAGATATTGATAGAGCTGATTTCTAAAGATTTGGGTTATGTTTCTTTAATCTCTTTTGAGACTAGCACTCATGTTTTAATAAGTGTGATTTATTTCATGTTGATTCAAGAATCTAGACCATTGATTACATCAGTGTTTAGAAAAAAAAATAGTTTAAACATATTTATTATTCTGTTTGATTTTTCTATTCTCAAGAAAAATTATTATTTTTTTTTAAAGATTATATTTATTTATTTGACAGAGAGAGATCACAAGTAGGCAGAGAGGCAGGCAGAGAGAGAGAGAGGAGGAAGCAGACTCCCCGCCGAGCAGAGAGCCTGATGCGGGACTCGATCCCAGGACCCTGAGATCATGACCTGAGCTGAAGGCAGCGGCTTAACCCACTGAGCCACCCAGGCACCCCACTCAAGAAAAATTATTTAATATCTTCCCATGATAACTGGAGCTAACACTTGATATGACTCCGTGGTTCAGGCTAATAGAAAGCAAGCAATGGCTCCACACAGATATAGTAAATAGTTATAATTTAGGTTTTTAGTTTTTACAAAGCATTTCTTAATATTTTATGATTTAAATATAATATATCATCATTCTAAGAAGTTTGGGAAAATTTTATGAAGAAAGCAATAAAAATTAACTATAACTACACCATCAAAATAGTGTTAATATTAATATTAATTTTAAAACTTGTTTTATGTATATGTAATAGGATAACATTTTGAAAGAAAATTAATATGATTTTTTATGCCTTTCTTATCACAATATCTCCCATTTACTTGAGTGAAGGCATTCTTTTACCTAGAGGACATTATTCCATAAGATATATAAAAGGAAAGAATTTGAATAAACTTTTGACATTCAAATTAAGATTGTCCAGAAAGTTTTCAAACCCAGTCTTCATAAAATAGAATAATTTTTCTAAATTTATTTTAGCTTACATTTAACCTATCAACGGGCAGGTCAGAGGTTTTTTTGTGTTTTTTTGTTTGTTTGTTTTGTTTTGTTTTTTTAAAGATTTATTTATTTATTTGAGAGAGAGAGACAGAGAGAAAGAGAGAAACTGAGCAGGCTTAGTGTTAGATGGATAAGGAGAAGTAGACTCCCCCCTAAGCAGAGAGTCCAATGCAGGCCTATCCCAAGAACCCAGGATCATGACCTGAGGTAAAGGCAGATGCTTAAATGAATGAGTCACCCAGGCACTCACAGAGTTTTTAATAATTTAAAGAAGATATCCTGTCTTCCATTGAGACTTAAGATGCTAGAATTGGGAAGATGTTGAAATGTGGCCAAGGAAACGTGAAAACATAAGAAAAAGAAGTTCTAGAGCTATTTGTGTCCCCTTACTTCCCTGTATTTAATCCAAACCAAGGATCTAATCCAAATTAAACTCAAAATAGGTGAGAGTAGGGTGGAGGGTGAGGGGAATGATTTAAAAATCAGGTTCAAGAAAGCACTGAAGGCAGAAAGGAATTGAGCTAAAATGAAATGGTCACTCCAGGAGACAGAGCTGTGAGCTTCAGCAGAGAGGAGGAAAGAGTGTATGAAGTATATATGCAAGATTCATTTGGTTGCTATCTGAGGCTGTGTTGAAAGGAGGGCCAGTATCCCAACAAAGCCATGCCGTTGTAGACACTGGACTCATAGCAAAGGCTACACATGGGTCAGTAGGTAGATGGAAAATACAGTAAAGCTTCAAGAATGATTTTAACCAGTGAGGGTTATGTGGAAGTCATGTCAACAGGAAGGGCTACTGAGAAAGGCTGCAGGGGTAAACAGGGCATGAGTTTTGTCGTCTGTTGACACCAGCTTCACATAGTAACACAAGAGTCAGGCAGACAAGGGGAATTGCTGTTGAGGCCACCATATAGCCACTGAGGACCTTGCCAATGCAGTGATCTGCTTCTTCTGTTCAACAAGGTGACATGAGCTTTTCTGCCCACATTCATCTGGACATCATCTTGAAGAGGAGCAGTAATTTAATGAGGAACAAAAATAAGAGGAACCTGAATTATTATCCAAAAAGATTGATTCATTATATTTTAAAAATTTTTTTGACTAAGGTTGAAATCGATAAATGTAGTTTTCCTGCTACCCAAAGGGGAGGTACTTGGGAGGAAGGCCTCCTTAGTTATTAGAGATTATCCACATTTTAGCGTGACTTTAAAAACCCTTACATTGCAAAGATTAAAATACACACGAATATTTATACATCTATTGAAATATTATATATATATACAATTGACCCTTGAACAACACAGGTTTGCACTGCGTGGGTCCACTTATAATTGGATTTTTTTTGTCAATAAATATAGAATTGTTAATGTGTTTAACCTTTCTTATAATTTTCCTAATAACATTTTCTTTTTTCTAGCTTACTTTATTGCTAGCCTATAGTATATAATGCATATACATACAAAATATGTTTACTTGCTGTTTATGTTATCACAAAGGCTTCTGGTCAACAGTAGACAATTAGTGGTTAAGTTTTTAGGAAGTCAACTCATAGGTGAATTTTCAGCTGTGGGGGCAGAAGAGGGTATTGCTGCCCCAACCTCTCATCGGTCAAGGGTCAACTATGTATGTGAATCCACACATGGATACACACCCACACACATGCTAAGGAAACCCTACTATTCTAATACTGTATAACATAGTTATTTTCTCCTTTCAAAAATTAAGTTTGAAGTCATATGTTTAAAAGCATTCTTTCTATTGTGGAATATAATTTATAAATAATTATAAAACATATTTTTATGGAATAAATTCACACCTCAGAAGCCTACTATAGATTCCTTCTCAGTCATAATCATTTCTCTACTCCAAGTAGTATTCAGTAGCCTGCCTTTATAAAAATATTCTCTTATTTTTTATGTATACTTTATCACTTATGTGCATTTTCCTAAACAATATGGTATATTTTGTTTTTTGTTCTTTATTTAATGATATTATAATAAGTGTAATTATGAGTGAAATTTCAGGTACAGAGTATAATATCATTTGACTATGTGACAAGTTTTTATTCATCCTATTATGGATAACATGAATTTTCAGTCCTTTGCTCTCATAAACTGAACTGCTCTGATCATTCTTATATGTCTATATCCTGTATAAAACAGGGTGGGTTTTTCTGGGGTGTATAATATGGGCCAAATTGCTGTAACACAGGGCATGCCTATTTTCCACTTTACTAGGAATGGCAAAATATTTTTCAAATAAATTAGACCAACCACATCATGCTTAGTAGTCTTTGAAACCTTTTTAGTTTAATAGATACTTTGTCCTTTGTGTTTCTATTTCTTTAGCTGGGAATATTGGTTTTTTTTCCCCTTTATTTATGATTACATATTATGCTACAGTGAATTTCTTTGCAATTTATATACTATGCAAAAATTTCTATTTTTTCCCTGTAATCGATTCTTAGATTTTATATTATTTTGATCAAGAGTTTGATCGGTTTTGTGGTTCTTAATATATATCCATATTCCTTATCCATCTAATGAAGTGTAGTGCTGTTATTGTCAATGGTACAATAACTTCAGAGAAGAAATTGATTTGGCAGAATCAAATCAAAGATACCATGTTTATAACATGTATATACCATGGATATATATTTTTCTTTTGTATATCAGCCATTTCTCATAAACTGGGGCATTTCCCAGTTTCCCAGAATAGTAAAAATGCTTTTTCTACTCAAATTCTTTTCTATAGGACATTGAAATTATGTTAGTCTGAAAACACTTTTTTAAATGTGCATGATTTCTGGGACTATCTTTTATTCAAGAAAAAAGGATCATATTAAAAATTCCAAGAATCCTATTCTAATGTAAAGAAGAGTCAAGTGTTTCTGCTTTTATGCCTACAGCTAAGCAAAGCAATAAAGGTAAAACTTGTTTATATAAATAATCACAACATTTATAAATGAATTTTTAGGGCTGTGAAAACAAGTATACCTGGAAAAAAATGCAAGTTTAAATAATTCTTAAAAAAAAAAAAAAAGTTTTGTGAGATTAAGAGTCACTTATGGTTTGTCTCCCTCCCAATCCCATCTTGTTTCATTTATTCTTCTCCTACCCACTTAAGCCCCCATGTTGCTGAGGGTTGCTGGGGGGAGGGGGTTTGGGAGAAGGGGGTGGGATTATGGACATTGGGGAGGGTATGTGCTTTGGTGAGTGCTGTGAAGTGTGTAAACCTGGTGATTCACAGACCTGTACCCCTGGGGGATAAAAATATAGGTTTATAAAAAATAAAAAATTAATTAAAAAAAACATTGGAAAAAAAATGCTCAGAGCATACACATGGCCTACGAACACATAAGAAATGCTCAACATCACTCAGCACAATGAGATACCACCTCACCTCACTGTTCAGAATGGCTAAAATTAACAACTCTGGCAACAAGAGACAGCGAGGAGGCAGTGGAAGGGGAACCCTCTTACACTGTGGGTGGGAATGCAAGCTGGTGCAGCCACTAGAGAAAGCATTTTGTAATGTGTATAATTGTTGAAACAGTATGTTGTACACCTGAAACTTATATAATGTTATATGTCAATGTAAAAAAAAAAAAGAGTCCTTTAAAATATATATCAAATCTGCAATGGTTACTCTTAAACATATTTTAAAAGTTTTTTATAGCCCCATATATTTTCTATGAAATTCCCTCTGATTTTATTTAAAAATATATTTCCTTTTGGATGCACAGTTATTTTTCAAGGGTTAACCATGCAGAAAAGTAAGTTGTGAGTCAAGAATAACCATGCTGGGAATTAACCTCTAAGGGAAAGTTAAATCTCCTGAGACTGTACAAGACGGAACGGAACTAATGCCAGTCATTTTATTTGGATTGAATTGCCTACAACTAGAACTGAGTTAACCAGAGCTCTCAATTTCTTTATTCCCCTTTCCCCCCTTTAGTAGTGGTTTGACTGATTTGATTTCAAGTTGCCTGGGGTTTTAAGAAACAAAATCCTCCCCTATTAAAACTGCATGGTGTTTATGACCACCACAGGGATGGTTTAAAAAACAATGAAAAAAGTTGACTTATGAAAAATAAAGCTGGCTAATTACAGCAACTGGGCTTAATTTGAAAACCACAGGTGCCTCTTTTATAAGCTTTTGTTGAGCTCTTGCCCATAGCATGTTTATATGACATGGATCAAGCTGAAATCTTTGCTGTGGCCAGATTCAAATGGGAAACATTTGGTTCCACCTCTGTTTACAGTTCAGACCACATATGATGTCATCAAAATGATAAAACCTATAAAAGCTTGTTTCTGCCTTGAAGAATATTGCATATGCTTCATTATTTATGGAATTTAAGGAAAATGGTATCAATTAACGCCCTAACGAAGAACCTCTTTGTTACATATTTTAATTAAAAATAAAAAGGCTTTATAGTTCATATTATTTTACTTTAAGAAATCTACAATATGAGAAGTATTAAGATATATTTAGTGAAAACATTTTTGTTAAAAAAAAATTTTGGTCACGGTGCAGATCCATATGCTTATACATAAGATGTATATGATTTTATATTCTAGAACCTGAAATGTTCCCTCAGGTATGTATATACATTTTTCATACTTAACATTTCATTTGCAAATTTTTTTCCTTTAACTTGGTTATTTAGTGATATTCATCTCTTTAGTGATATAGCATTTTTTGCTATAAGGACCCTGTAATCACAGAAGGAATGAGAATATCTATTTTTTTTCTTTGCCTAACTCCTGACCCATATATTTTCTTGATATATTTTTTTGTGGATGTGATAAGTTTTCAAATCTCCTTAGTCTAGGTACTTAGAGTTTAGGTTAGTTCCTTGGGGTCCTTGTATTTCTAAATCAAGCAGGCATCTAATCTTCTTCTTGTCCTTGAGTATTTAGAACTTCTGGGCTATAATCAGAGATTTGGAACATAATCACTTAAAGACAATCAAGGAAGAAGTCAATGAGTCCCATAGATTACTCTCTTAAAATTAACCCCCAAAATTACAGAACACAGCCCAACATACATATTAAGTTGTTGCCAATTACTTTTCAATACACTCTATCATAAACAAATCACCTAAAATTCACTAAATAGCACAATTTCAGGTACCCTATTGAAACTGTTCATAAATTGGAATGAGTTATGAAATCCCACATATAATTAGAGGTGTGCATCTATTTTTTTTTTAATATTTATCAGGGAAAAATCCATGTAAGCTATTTTGGTTTGATGGTCTTTTTATACTAGTTTTACAGTTATGTTTGGACAGCATATGTTATATTGCAGAATGAGACCCCCAGGTTCTTCATCTGTTAAATCATGCTGACACATCCTCTCTTACAGAGTTCTTGGTGGAATTGTAAGGACTCAATAAATTATGTTGTTGTTATTGCATTAATCTATACATTTATAGCATTTCTTGTCAGAAAAAATTCACTCTTTTGCAAAAATATTTTTTTATCAATGATTACTAATTACATGAGCTTTGTCCTTCATGTGCAAGTCTAATATGTGCAGATATTGGTAGCAACTGTATGACACAGATTTTACTATCTTTCCAGGAAAACTCCACAGAACTTTATTTCCATCAAAAGATATTTCCATCCTCATTATTTTATACTTCTAACATGGACAATCCTGATTATTAAAGAAAGATAAATAGGAGATTTTCCCATTATCATGATTAATCACTATCTGAACGATAGTAAATAGAGTTTATTTAGTGCCTCCTACATTGCAAATGCTGTGCTCTTGTATAATAACCATATTATTTTTAACCCTTACAACACAAATATTATCTTAATTTTTGATTTGATAAAGATGGGAAGTGAGGAGGTTAGGCAAGTGTGTCTGACTTCTGCTTTCCTGATTTTTCCAGAAACATTTTCATCATCTTTCTTTGAGGTTGGATCAACTAGCCAATTGATATGGATAGACATCTAAGCCTAGAGCTAGTTTACCTGTTTTTGGAAAGTTTAACTAGGACTAACTATTATTTAACCTGTTCTGTCCTGCTGCTGCCTCCTGACAGAGCACGGGAGAAGAGTGAGGCACAAACAAGTCAGCTGTAAGAGAAAGGGCACAGGGGGTCACAGTAGAAAAGACTGTTGCCCCAAACAACTCCTCAGTCTCATATTTGTTAGAAAGTGGGTAACAATCAACAAAGTCAGAGGAGATTACACATTGATCATGAATCCTCTACATACATAAGAAGAAAGTCAAAACATGTCTGATCATATAGTCCATGACCTATAGTGAGCAAACCCAAATGAAAGGATTGTCTGACCCACTGAAGGGGCTCTCCTGGGAAGGGAGATGACAGAAAAAGGAAGCAGGAGGTGTTCTGCCCTGAGCTGGTCGGGCATCCCCAACTTCTCGGCTTCAAGGACGTATATAGTCCTCTCCCCCCAGAGGCCTGTTGCCTGCACATGTTTTTCTTAAGGCTACATCTAAGCATGCTTGGTAACCAGTATAATTTCTCATAAGTTATATTTTAAGCAGTACGTTGTTCTGAGGGATGGTTACAACTGCCTTTGCTATAGAATATTCATTTGACTCATTTTATTCTTTTCTTAGGAGATAGCTGACAGCAGTAGAGCTTAAAAGCTTTGCTCAGCAACAAAAATTTTTTTTAGCCATGGCTATAAGATACACTGCTATTACTTGGTTCTCCTTTAAAGTTAAGTGTAGAAGATTGAACTGCACAAACATTACAGCATAGCTACGACTTTAAATATATCTAATAAGAATGACATTTGATAGTTCATTTGCCACTGAATTATAGAAATTGAGAAGTCGAAGGGTCATCATAAACTAGTTTAAACTCAAAATTGAGGCCCAGAGGATTTTCAAAGAACCAGAACTACACTATAGGTCTTACATGTGTAAATGGGATCTACCTAGACAATTGAGATAAATGTCCTAATGCACTAAAATTTGGGCTGAATGCAAGGTTCATTTGTTCTTTCAGTAATCACTAAATGCCCCCTCCATGTCTCAGATGTTCTTTCCGGCTCTAGAAACAAATGGTGAATAAAATAGAAAAGGTTCCTGCTCTTCTAGAGCTTGTTCTTTAGTGAAAGAGAAAACAGTTCATAAACCAGCGAACAAATAAATGAAAATACACTTCAGACTTTGACAAATGCAGTGATGAGCAAAGAGCCTGGAGACTGAAGTGTGTGTGTGTGTGAGTGTGTATGTGTGTGTGTGAGTGTGTATGTGTGTGTGTGTATTTATGAAGGCATATGTGGAATACTTTAGGGAAAACCACCTGGAGGATATGACATGAAAACTGAGACTTCTTTGCAAAGGTAATATTTGAGACTCATTTATAATAACAAGCAGACTGCATGAAAATCTGGCATCAGAGTATTTCAGAAAGTACAAAGGCCCCAAGGTCTATAAAGGTTTGGAAAGCTTGAGTAAGTAGAATTAAGGTCAATATGGTTAAAAGATAGCACAAAAGAAGCTCAAAATTTTCTACATAGAAGGGGCCTGAGGAATAAATCTGGAAGTAGAGGTGGGAGGTTATTTTAAGACTTGTAAACATGGGACGCCTGGGTAGCTCAGTGGATTAAGCAGCTGCCTTTGGCTCAGGTCATGATCTTGGGGTCCTGGGATTGAGCCCCACATCAGGCTCTCTGCTCAGCGGGGAGCCTGCTTCCCCCTCTCTCTCTGCCTGCCTCTCTGCCTACTTGTGATCTCCCTCTCTGTCAAATAAATAAATAAAGTCTTTTTAAAAAAAGACTTATAAACATACTATTTTTAGTTTGACTGCAAATTTATTTGGGATAACTTTGGAAAGACAGACAAAAATTGCAGGGATCTTAAGTCACCCACTTTGGCATTCAGAAACAGACATCATGGGGGATCTATCAGTGGAGGTCAGATCATGTATGCCTGGTTAAATCATGCTAGATAGTTTACATTAAGTGATATGATATGTTTTACAATTTTCCAGGATCAGTATGACTGCCATGTAAAGAATGGGAGGGGAAATCTTTCTATTAAAAGATTAATGCTTATGTTTTGCTCAGTCATTTATTTAATACCAAGTTCCTATCATGAGCCAAACACTCTTCGAGGCACTGAGGAAATAGTAGTGAGTACAACAAAATGAGGGCAGAAAGACAAAAAATAAATAACACAAATATCAGATAGTGGTAAGTGCTTCATTCCAAACATAAGGAAGGATAGTAGGAAAGAAAGTGAAGTGCTGAAGACTTCACAGATTATGTTATTTGAACACAAACTAGTATTCAATAAAGTAGCAAGGAAGGTAGATATTTATCAGAGGGACATTCAACTGTAAGTACTAAGGCGGTGGGGTAAATTTTTTATGTTTTTTTCCTTTATTTTGTCAAAAAAAAGACAAAAGAGAATTTTAGCCTTCTATATCTGGCATATCTGTTTATATAAAAGTGTAATTGTAATATAAATTCAATGTATTTTGCAAAATCTTTAGTCATTATGTATTACAGTATCTGGTAGACTTCAAAAAAGACACTACCATTTAGAAAGTGGAAGAATAAGAGATCTACAGTAGTAATTCCCAAATCCTGCTGGATTAATATTTTCTTGTACCTCTGCCCTAGAAATGAGGAATGGTTCTTGTTTAGGACACAATCCTGCATCTCTTTAGCGCTTCAGTCCATTGTTTTTCATGGTTCTTGGCTTCTCTTTCGGGGAATTCCTTCTTTTCCCACTACCTCCCCCACCCTGACCTCATCTAAGGAATTTACTGAAGAATATGCTCTCTTTAAAGGCTAAATAATATCCTGCCCATAAATGTTTGGGGTTTCAACATTCATCTTTGAAGATTGAATATTTGTCAATAATCTACTTTTACCAGATTGTATTAAAAACCTGGTTTTATTACTCATGCATCAAGTCTGTGATTAATTTGATATTTCTGTTTTTATTATAAAGGAAGGTATTTTTTCTTTGTAAATATTTAAGATTAAATTAATAAGCACAGTGAACACAAAGAATGAGACACATTTCATGTCACCCCACCCCCACCCCCAATTCTACCGAAGACACCAGTAATATCAAAAGTTACAGCATTGCTTAAGTGCTGGTTGTATGATACTGATTGTGTTTGTTGCGCTTTGGCAGCAGGGAAGACTATCAATCTAGTGCTGCAGATAAGAGATAGATTTTTACAGATAGTATTTTTCTTCCTAAGCTCAAATAATAGAGAATCATTAGCCAGAGGAGGAAAGGTGTTCTAAAAGAGAATGTGTAAGAGCAGAGAGTCCCTACATATTGACACTCATCTGGGGAAAGGCAAGGGACCTTTCATGGCTGGAATATAGCCTAACTACTTGTAAGTGAGAGGAAGAGTTTCGTTGACATAGGTATGTTAAGCAATTTGGATTTTATCTTGAGGATAAGTGGTAAGACAACGATGTGTTAAACATAGGGATCAAGTTTAGGAATAAGTAAAGGATTTGCAGGTACTAAAAAAAGTAAGGAGTGGTGATATTGGAGGCTGAAAGAAAAGGCAAAAATCTAGAAATGTGGATGGGCTGAATTTAAATGGTGACTATAGAGCAGCGTGGAGAAAGTTTGAGAAGGGATGAGGGGGAGGAGAGGGGGGGAAGCAAACCACAAGAGACTCTTAACTATAGAGAGCAAACCAAGAGTTGATGGAGGGGGGTGGGTGGGGGCATGGGCTAAAGGGGTGATGGACATTAAGGAGGGCACTTGTGATGAGGACTGGGTGTCTTATGTAAGTGATGAATCACTAACTTCTATACCTGAAACCAATTTTACCATATTAACTAACTAACTAGAATTTAAATAAAAAACTTGAAATAAAGCAGTGAAACAAAGAAAATTTAGAGCTGAGAGAGATTCTTGACAGGATGAGGGAAGCAGAACTGGAGAACAGTTCTCAGTTCTTATTTTATACAGGATATTTGAAGAGGAGGAACGGATTCTGTATATGTGATGAGATTATCTGTGCTGGGACAGAGGTCTCTGTTTTATACAATTGGATAGTTAAGTATATATATGGATATGTATGTCTGAGGCTCAAAAGAAAGAGAACAACATGTAGGTAGGGGATATGAATGCAGGGGGATAGTTAGAAGAAAGGGAACTGGTAGAGAAGCAGGAAATAGAGATGGCAAAAGCAAAACAAGCTTTTTCATGGAGGTGAAGGGAGGAAGTATTGTTGATGGAGAAGGTTGTAAACAGCGCTGAGTTTCAAACAGAAGTCAGCCAAGGAAAAGGTTCAATAAACTTGGCCACCAGGAAATAATTGATTTTCTTAGAGGGAATAATTCCAACACAGTGTATTTATACAGATTTCTGAGGACTGAGATGGAAATGTAAAGCAAGAAAGTGGAGGTCGTAGAACATGAGGCTAATATTTATTACACTTGATAATGAAAGAAAGGTATTGGGGCAAAATTGAGATTGTTCATTAATATCTGGAAAGACTCTAGAATTCTATTTGGCAAGTGCTGAGAGATGGCTGGGTGGTGGAAAGTAGGATGTTAAATTGAGAAGGGATACTTGTCTGAACAAGTCCCTAAGGGAATGCCATGGATTGAAAAAGGGAGAAATTGGAATCAAGTGAAGAAACAAAAAGTGATTCTACTTCTTTTGAAAATGAAGTAGAAAGAGTATTTATGAAAATATACTTAGTGATTATTTCTAAGACTTTAGGTGGTAAAATTAAAGTTTTGTAGTTTTCAATTTTTCTAAATATTTGCTTTTTGTTTGATATGCAAAGATTTAGACTGCAGAGCTAAACAACAATATGAATTCTCCAGAAAACTCATGATTAGAAAGAGCAGAAACAAATAAGTGTTGGTTGGTTATATTAAATCAATTATCCTGTCTCAGAATAGGACTGAAAATAATTACTTTGAGGAATTCCACTCTGACCTCAGAGAGTACAATGTGATTGCCACATTTAGCCTGTATTTTATGTATTGACGGGCTGATCTTCTTGAGGTTATAAGTTCTCAGTTGTGATTTATGTAGAATAATAATTTGATCTGTTTTAATAACTTATCTCTAAGTAACAAGTACAAAGTGATACTTCAGTACAAAAAGCAGAAATGTTAGTTTTTGCTCTATATTAAAATATGCATCCAGCAAATAAGTTGTAATTTGATT
This sequence comes from Mustela nivalis, assembly GCF_964662115.1. Classification (NCBI taxonomy): domain Eukaryota; kingdom Metazoa; phylum Chordata; class Mammalia; order Carnivora; family Mustelidae; genus Mustela; species Mustela nivalis. Next base: position 17,380,366 of record NC_139023.1, on the reverse strand, counting down.
TTTTGAAATGATTCTTCTTGGAAGCAGCGTTGCTTAGTAGATTACACAGCAACAATGACACTACTAATAAACAGTGTAAATAAGTGTACCTGTTTGTTACCTCTATATTGATACACTCTAACCCTCATAAGCAAATAGAAATAAATAGAAACAAACAGACATCAATCATATCAATCATATATTATAAATGGCAACAGTTTAAAAATACTACCATATGGGGGTTTCTGGGTAGCTCAGTCAATTGGGCTTCTGCCTTCAGCTTAGGTCATGATCCCAGGGTCCAGCATAGGCCTTCCTGCTTGGCGGGGAGCCTGTTTCTCCCTCTCCCTCTGCTACTTCCCCTGTTTGTGTTCTCTCTCTGTGTGTGTGAAATAAATAAATAAAATCTTAAAAATATTATCATATGAACCAAAGGGTTTAAGCAACAAATATGGGCTTCTTGATACCTACGGGTATATGGGTGCGCATGGGTTAAGGGGGAGAGAGAAAAGAGGCTGGAGCGAAGGCACAGGAACCAGGGATGGACAGTTTAGTCTCTGAGGCTGGAAAGACTTTGGCCACTCTTGATTGCTTCTGAGATTAGCACTCCAGATAGTGTACCTGCTTCATTCCTCAGGGCTGGTCTTCTGTATGGCTAGGAACACTAGTCTTATTCTAAAATGACTAACTGCTCAAGTTATGTGACTCTTTTCCTCTCTGAAGTATGTCTTCTTTCCTTATAATGCAAAATTCCTTTAGCAGAAGAAAAGTTAAAAACTCTTTTGTTATAAACGAGAGTTAACTGACTTAAAATGCAAGTATGCCTAGGAACGACAGCACTTTGAATATGACATATTTTTATTATAGACGATAACCACAAGTGGCTGATTGGTATTAGCTTTCTTTTCTTTTAAAGCTTAAAGTCTATGGGGTGAGAGGCAGACTTTATGTATATTGGGGGTGAGAGGCAGACATATGTATATTGGGTTCATGAACTGAGAGATAACTGAATAAAGGAAAGATTTAGAATTACAATAGACATTATTCACACTCAGTTGCACCTGTCTTCCTGTAAAAATCCAGGAGAAAGCCAAATTTGAAAATATTCTTCCCTTCTAGGAGCAAAAACAAATAAAAAGAAATCTTTATTAGATGTAAAAGTTTTTTGCTTGTTTTTAACTAGTCTCACTTCATATGAAGACATTTTGATCCCAGTGATTTGTTAGTGTACAAAAGAATTTGTTGTAAAAATTTCATCCTAAAACCATATTTCATTTTGCATACCTAATGAAATCAAAGTAAGTAGTAAATACATTGGAACTTTTGTTCCTCTGTCAGCATAATAGGCCTTTTCATATTTTCTGATGCTTCACACATTGACTATTAATAATAGTTATTTGCGAGTGAAGAACATACTATTTCAAATGACCACAATTTGAAATGCAAATATAATTCCCTAAAGTATAATAGCAGACACTTTAATGTTAGGGCTGTCTCTGACTTCTATTTCCTTGTCTTGCTAGTTGTGAGACTTTGGGCAATTTAGGGCTTCCAAACTTCCTCTTCCATACATATTTGCTAGCCACTTTATGCACTGAATATCAAATGATAAGCAGCATAGGTGGTACATAGTAAATGCTCAGTAAATGGTAGTGAAGAAGAAGTCTGTCAATGATAAAGCAGGGAGTTGCATAGGTTTTAATAAATAGAATAGTATTTGTTACCTATCAGTGTCATTTGGAAAAGGGTTTTTTCCCTTGGATTCAAAAATAGGCTTGAAAGAATAAATGCAAAGACAACTATTTTTTATTTTATATCTACATAATATGTATATATCATGGCATACACTTACTAGCAATAGAAAATTCTATTTTAGTAGTTTCAAGTAGTTTTTTTAGTTTTAACTAAGATAACATCTTTGTCATAAAACTATTTTATGGTGGAAAAGCCCCTCATTTTTGCATGTTACTATATTTTCTAATAAATAGTGGTAGATGGTTGGAAAGAATTCACAGTCCTAGGCTTCTGGAAATGAGTAAAGTTGGTAACAAGGACCATCGTGAGTATTAGGTAGACAGGATTTGGATCAGTCTAGTGGGTATTCGGGGAGCCAAGAATAAATGTGCCTGACATCCTCTGTGTCTGTCGTTGGTCAGCTCTACGTCCTGATTTGTATCCAATAAACAGTAATTCAACTTTCTAGGTATAGGAAGTAGAAAGATTTCAAGAATCTGTTTTCATAGAATCTACCTACTCCGATATGAAAACCAGACATATATTATCTTAGCAAAACAAAAACCTATTGTTTTGAAATACCTTTAGAAAATAAGCTAATTAACCCACACACACACACACACACACACACACACACACACACACACCCCACTGTTGCGAGAAAAAGGCTTCCCATATAATCAGTGAGGGAGAGAACAGAAGCAGGGAAGGAGAGTTGGGGAGAGGGAGAAGCAGGCTTCTTGCTGAGTAGGAAGCCAGAGGTGGGGCTTAATCCTAGGACCCTGGGATCATGGCTTGAGCCAAAGTCAAATGCTTAACTGACTGAGCCATCCAGGTGCCCCGATTTTATGCTCTTATTCTATTTTCAGTGACAGTAGGTAACTAGTTCTATAAAACCATCCAATAGGTCTTGTATTTTGCTTCCTTATAAAGGGAAATGCTTGCAGTGCAAATAAATATGTGTGCATATATATATATATATATATATATATATATTTTTTTTTTTTTAATAAAGAAGTTTATAGAAACTTCTAGGAGTCTATAGAGATTCATTCTCAGTGGAACATTCAGTTTGAGATTTATTTCCTAGTATCAGTAACATGTACTGGGAGCACTCAGGACCAAAAGTACAACAGTTTATCATGGTGTGGTTCTTGAAATTGAAAAAAACTTGAAATCAACTACTAGTCATGTCACTTCCTAGGTAAATTACTAGGTAAATTTTGTTAAGTTTCCTAGTCAGTATAAATCATTTTTTTGTCACATGTAAAAGAAGTGTAGTAATACCTTGGTTATTATTAAAGGATACATTTATGTAAAGCAAAAGGTAGGCACTTAACAAATGCTACTATTATTCTTTTTTTAATTTTTAAAAGTGTGGATTTAGTCAAAGTCCAAGACACATTTTTTTCTTTTATATATCTCATTTTATTACAACAAAGTAAAGTATATTGCATTTTTCTATGCTCATCATCTCTTTCTTCTCTAAAGAAATGATCAAATCTCTCAGCCAGTGAATTATAGTATTTGTCTAATTCAGAGGTAAGCAAACGTTTTCTGTAAGGTCCAGAAGGAAATATTTTAGGCTTCTTTGACCCTGTGCTGAGTTGCAACTACTCAGCTCTGCCACTGGAGCACAAAAGTTGCTGTAGATGATGCATAAACAGTGTGGCTGTGTTCCAATAGAACTTTACTGTCAAAACCAGACTGTGACTATGGATGCATTTGGCTTGTGGGTCATAGTTGGCTACCCTTGATATAAATTATTGATAATCACTAAGTACTGTTATTCATAAATATATATGTATATACATATATATTATGCATATAACTTGTATATATGTATATATGTATAAATATAAGCACAATTAAATATTTAAAATGATACACAGTTATTATTTAAAGAGAATTACTTATTTTATCAATGGCATTGTGGCATATATTAGTGTCTCTCCCTATTTTAATGTAATTAAATTAAGAAAAATTAGGAAAAATGTGATTATTAAGGTTAGGTAGATAACAAAATTTTTCACTGGACCTGCAGTAAGAAATGTCTTTTATAGCATGACCTTGTATTCATTTACACACGTGCACACACACAAATACACACATTCACACACACACTTGCCTGTGGGTTTCACCCAGATCTATTTGACACTATGCTATGTTATGCTATGCCAATCTATGCTGTACCATTTTATTATATTCTACTTCAAGCAAAAATCATGTAAATCTGGGCTTACTAAAATAATCTACTAATATACTGATCATTCATGATCTACTAATGAATTATAAATTATAGCTTAGGGGAGCTGACATTGAGATCCAAAACCTCAGGGACAGACTTCTAATAGATTCCTACCCCACAAACATCTTCTTTCATAAAGTCTAAATAATACCACCTATCATAAAATTAGAAGTGAACCCAGATTAAAACCACTCACTAAAAATCAAAGCAATATATTCACCTGAAAGAAATATAAAAATATAAAATTTTATTATGAAAATTATTCCTCCTATATACCTCTCATTCTCACTTCCATGTTTCACTTTACAGAGGCAATCACTTTGAACTCTTTTTGCTTTTGGTTATTGCTCCCATATCTCTAAGTTTATACTGTTATTTCTTTTTATTTTATTACATATAATTGACATATTATACTAGTTTCTGATATACAACTTAATGATTGAATATTTGCATATATTGTAAAATGATCACCACAATAAGTCTAGTTAACATCTGTCATCATATCCATCATCACACATAGTTAACAAACTTTCTTTCTTGTGATGAGAACCTTTAAGGTTTATTCTGTTAACAACTTTCAAAAATACAATATAGTATTATTAATTATGGTTACGATGCTGTATATTATTCTCAGAACTTATTTATTAACTAGAAATTTGTACCTTTTTGCCTCTTCACCAGTTTTTCCCCACAACCTACCCCCTGACTCTGTCTTTGTTAATGAACAATCAGTCCTTTGTACCTATAAGCTTAGAGTTTTTGTTTCTTTTAGATTCTATATATAAGCGAATCATATGGTATTTCTCTCTGTCTGTCTGACTTATTTCATTTATTATGATGCCCTCAAGGGGTTCATTCATGTTGTCACAAATGGCAAGATATCCTTCTCTTTTAAAAAAAAAAAAAGATTTTATTACTTATTTGACAGAGCAATAGAGCAGCAGAGGGAGAGGGAGAAGCAGGCTCCCTGCCAAGGAGCCCAATGTGGGATTGAACCCTAGGAGCCTGGGATCATGACCTGAGCCGAAGGCAGATGCTAAACAAACTGAACCATTCAGGCACTCCAAACTCTCTTTCTTTTTATGGAAGAATAATATTCCGTTGAATGTATATACCATGTTTTCTTTATTTATTCATCCATCCGTGAACACTTAGGTTGTTTCCATGTCCTGATTCTTGCAAATAATGCTGCAATGAATCTGGAGGCACATATATCATTTGGAGTCAGTATTTTCATTTTCTTTGGATAAATATTCAGAAATGAAACTGCTGGAACATGTTAGTTCTATTTTTTAATTTTTTGAGGAACCTCCATAGTGTTTTCCATAGCACTTGCACCAATTTACATTCCCACCATTATTGTACATAGGAGTTCCTTTTTCTCCATAACCTCATTAACACTTCTATTTCTTGTCTTTTTAACTGTGGTCATTATAACATTCTATGGAGAAGTGATCTCTCTATATTATTATTTCTTATGTTGATTTTAGATATTATCAAAATATTTCTTATATGGAAATCACCCATTATTATCTTCCCTGACTCCTTCTTTTCTACAGCATTAATATGGATGAAGGTAAGAATGGATATTGGGAGACAGATTGGGTTTCTTCCACAGTTTTTGTTTTCTCCTTTGATTTGCGATTGTCTTTTTTCTAATAAACTTTACTTCCAGGTGTGTTTGGGAGTGTGTGAATGTGTGTATGAGTGTGTGTGTGTGTGTGTGTGTGTGTGTGTGTGTAAGCAAGCATTTGTTAGTCTTAAACATATTATATCAAATATTTGAATTTTGTTTCCCCAAAAGTCCTCCTAGTCCTAGCATGTGCATCTTCTGAGTCATCTGCATGTACTTTAGGCAGTGCCTCTGGTTGATTTTGAGTTCCTATACATTCTCTCCTGAGAAGCAAATACCGTTTTCTAATCATATGTCCTTCTTTTCTTACATATTTTCCTATTTGCTGCAGCACAGGGTAGGTGGGAGGGAGATAGCTGCATATCTGAAAATTTTTCACTCCAAATTTGCCACTTGTTTAAAACTTTTGAAACATTTAAAAAAATTATAAATTTATTTAAAAAGTATGGTACAAACAGGCAGAGTATAAATAAACTTATACTTCTAATAAGAAGAAATTATAAATAATGTTTTTCTTCCTTCTCTTCCTCCTTCTTTTATCCTTCCTTCCTTCTTTCTTTACCTTCCTCCTTCCTTCCTTTGAGTGAGTGGAAAACCATTTATCATGTTAATTGACATCAAAAGAAAGCTGGGTGGCAATCCTTATTTTAGACAAACTAGATTTTAAACCAAAGACTGTAATAAAAGATGAGGAAAGACAATATATCATAATTGAAATGTTTATCCAACAAGAAGATCTAACAATTATAAATATCTATGCCCCTAACATGGATGCAACCAATTATATAAACCAATTAGTAACAAAATTGAAGAAACACATAGAATATAATACAATAATACTAGAGGACTTTAACTTCCCCTTACTGTAATGGACAGATCATCTAAGTAGAAGATCAATAAGGAAACAAAGGCTTTGAATGACATATGGGTGAGATGGATTTCAGATATATTCAGAATAGTCCATCTGAAAACAATAGAATACATATTCTTCTCAAGTACACATGGAACATTCTCCAGAATAGATCACATCCTGGGTCACAAATCAAGTCTCAACCAATACTAAAAGATTAGGATTATTCCCTGAATATTTTTGGTTTACAATGCTTTGAAACTAGAACTCAATCACAAGAAGAAAGTTGGAAAGAACTCAGATACATGGAAGTTAAAGAGCATCCTACTAAAAATGAATGGGTCAACCAGGAAATTAAAGAAGAATTTAAAAAATTCATGGAAACAAACGAAAATGAAAACACAACCTTTCAGAGCCTTTAAAATACAGCAAAGGTGGTCCTAAGAGGAAATATATAGAAATATAAACCTTTCTCAAGAAATAAGAAAAGTGCAAAATACACAACCTAACTTTACACCTAAAGGAGCTAGAGAAAGAACAGTAAATAAAGCCTAAACCCAACAGGAGAAGAGAGATAATAAAAATTAGAGCAGAAATCAATGAAATAGAAGCTACAAAAATAATAGAACAGATCAGTAAAACTAGGAGCTCTTTCTTTAAAACTAGGAACCAGTTCTTTGAAAGAATTAATAAGATTGATAACCCCCTGGCCATCTTATCCAAAAGAAAAGACAAAGAACTCAAATAAATAAAATCATGAATGAAAGAGGAGCAATCACAGCCACCACTAGAGAAATACAAACCATTATAAGAACATATTATGAGCAACTGTATGCCAACAAATTAGGCAATCTGGAAGAATTGGATGCATTCCTAGAGATGCATAAACTACCAAATCTGAAACAGGAAGAAATAGAAAACCGGAACAGACCCATAAGCAGCAAAGAAATTGAAGAGGTAATCAAAAATCTCCCAACAAAAAAGAGCCCAAGGCCAGATTCCCAGGTGAATTCTACAAAGCATTTTTAAAAAAGTTAATGCCTATTCTTCTGAAGCTGTTTCAAAAAATAGAAATGGGAGGAAAACTTCTAAACTTCCTATGAGGCCAGCATTACCTTCCTCCAAAAACCAGGCAAAGACCACACTAAAAAGGAAAATTACAGACCAATATCCTTGTTGAATATAGATACAAAAATTCTCACCAAAATACTAGCCAATAGGACCCGACAGTACATTAAAAGCATTATTCGCCACAACCAAGTGGGATTTATTCCTGGGTTACCAGGGTGGTTCAACATCTGCAAATCAATCAATGTGATACATTAGATAAATAAAAGAAAGGACAAAAGCCATATGATCCTCTCAATAGATGCAGGAAAAGCATTTGACAAAGTACAGCATCTTTTCTAGATTAAAACTCTTCACAGTGTAGGGATTGAGGAAACATACCTCAAAATAATAAATCCCATTTACAAAAAGCTGACAGTAAATATTATTCTCAGTCAGGAAAAAACTGAGAGCTTTTCCCCTAAGATGAGGGACATGGCAGGGACATTGAATCTCACCACTGTTGTTCAACATAATACTGGAAGTCCTAGCCTCAGCAATTAGACAATAAAAAGAAATAAAAGGCATCCAAATAGGTAAAGAAATATCCAAACTCCCTCTTTTTGTAGGTGACATGATACTTTATGTGGAAAACCCAAAAGACTCCACCAAAAAATTGCTAGAACTGACACAGGAATTCAGCAGTGTGGCAGAATACAAAGTCAATGCACAGAAATCAGTTGCATTTCTATATATTAACAATGAGACAAAAGAAAGAGAAATTAAGGAGTCAATCCCATTTTCAATTGCCCCCCAAACTGTAAGATACCTAGGAATAAACCTAACCAAAGAGGTAAAAGATCTGTACTCAAAAAGCTATAGAACACTAAATAAAACAATTGAGGAAGACACAAAAATGGAAAAACAATATAAGCTCATGGGTTGGAAGAACAAATACTGTTAAAATATCTATGCTACTTTGAGCAATCTACACACTGAATGCAATCCAAATCAAAATACCATCAACTTTTTCAGACAGTTGGAAAAAATAATCCTAAATTTTTTAAATTAATGCTTTTGTATTCTTTTTTTAACCAACTGAGCCACCCAGACATCCCTTTTGTATTCTTTTTTTTATTGTGCTATTCACCATACAGTACATCATTTGTTTTTGATGTAGTGTTCCATGATTAATTGTTTGCATATAATACCTAATGCTCCATTCAATATGTGCTCTCCTTAATATCCATCACCCAGAACCCATCCCCCTACCTCCTCCCTTCTGAAACCCTGGTGTTTCCCAGAGTCCATAGTCTATCATGGTTCATCTCCCTCTCTCATTTCCCCTCCTTCATTTTTCCTTTCTTTCTCCTAATGTCCTCTATGCTATTGCTTATGTTCCACATATAAGTGAAACCATATAACTGTCTTTCTCTGCTTGACTTATTTCACTTACCATAATCTCCTCCAGTTCCATCCATATCGATGCAAATATTCAGTATTCATTCTTTCTGATGGCTGAGTAATATTCCATGGTGTATATGGACCACAACTTCTTTATCCATTCATCAGTTGAAGGGCACCTCACCTCCTTCCATAGTTTGGCTATTGTGGACATTGCTGCTATGAACATCAGGGTGCATGTGTCTCTTTTTCTCACTATGTCTCTATCTTTGGGATAAATACTTAGTATTTACCTAGCAATTCCTGGGTCATAAGGTAGCTCTATTCTTAACATCTTGAGGAAACTCCATATTATTTTCTGGAGTGACTGTACCAGCTTGCATTCCCACCAGCAGGCAAGAGGCTTCCCCTTTCTCCACATCATTGCCAACACTTGTTGTTCCCTGTTTTGTTAATTTTTGCCATTTAACTAGTGCAAGGTGGTATCTCATTATGGCTTTAATTTGTATTTCCCTGATGGCTAGTGATGCTGAACATTTTTTCATGTGTCTGTTAGCCATTCATGTCTTTTGGGAGAAGTGCCTGTTCATGTCTTCTGCCTTTTTGACTGGGTTATTAGTTTTTTGAGTGTTGAGTTTTAGAAGTTCTTTATAGATCTTGGATATCAGGCCTTTATCTGTAATGTCACTTGCAAATATCTTTTCCTTTTCTGTGGGTTACCTCTTAGTTTTATTGACTGTTCCCTTTGCTGTGCAGAAGCTTTTGATCTTGATGAAGTTCCAAAAGTTTATTTTTGCTTTTGTTTCACTTGCCCTTGTAGACATCTTGAAAGAAGTTACTGTGGCCAATGTCAAAGAGGTTACTGCCTATGTTCTCCTCTAGGATTTTGATGCACTCCTACCTCACATTCAGGTCTTTCATCCATTTTGAGTTTATCTTTGTTTATCTTATATTTGTTTATCTTTGTTTATCTTATCTGAGTTTATCTTGTGCTATATCTTTGTATAGCATAAGGGAATGGTACAGTTTCATTCTTCCATATGTATCTGTAAAATTTTCCTAGAACCACTTATTGAAGAAAATATCTTTTTTCCATTAGATATTTTTTCCTGATTTGTCAAAGATTAGTTTACCATAGAGTTGAGGGTCTATTTCTGGAACCTCTGTTCTGTTACATTGATCTATGTGTCTGTATTTGTGTCAATACCATGCTGTCTTGGTGATCACAGCTTTGTAATATAGCCTGAAGTCAGGTAACATGATGTTCCCAGCTTTGTTTTTCTTTTTCATCATTCTCTTGGCAATTCAGGGTCTTTTCCCTTTCCATAGAAATTTTAGGATTTTTTTGATCTAGCTGTTAGTAAAATGCCAATGGTATTTTAATAGAGATGGCATTGAAAATGTAAATTGCTGTGGGCAGAGTAGACATTTTAACAATGTTTATTCTTCCAATTCATGAGCATGGATTGTTTTTCCAGCATTTTGTGTCTTCCCCAATTTCTTTCATAAGTGTTCTGTAGTTTCTAGAGTATAGATCTTTACCTCTTTAGTTAGGTTTATTCCTGGGTATCTTACAGTTTTTGTTGCTATTGTGAATGGAACTGATTCCTTAATTTATCTTTCTACAGTTACATTGTTAGTGTATAGAAAAGCAACTGATTTATGTGCATTGATTTTGTATCCTGCCACATTGCTGAATTACAAAGGAGTCCTAGTAATTTGCGGGTGTAGTTCTTTTGGGTTGGCCACATAAAGTATCCTGCCATCTGCCAAGAGGGAGCATTTGACTTCTTCTCTACCAGTTTGAATGCCTTTTATTTCTTTTGTTGCCTGACTGGTGAGGCTAGGACTTCTAGTACTATGTTGAACAATAGTGGTGAGGGTGAGCATCACTCTTCTGTTCCTCATGTTAAGGGAAAAGCTCTCAGCATTTCCCCATTCATAATGATATTTCCTGTGGGTTTTTCATAGACTATTTTTATAATACTGAGTAATGTTTCTTCTATCCTTATACTCTGAAGAATTTTAATCAGGAATGGATGTTGTATTTTGTCAATTGCTTTTTCTGCATCAATTGAGAGGATCATATAGTTTTTGTCTTTTCTTTTATTGATGTGCTTTACCAAGTTGATTGATTTGTGACTGTTGAACCACCCTTGTATCCCAGCCATAAAACCCACTTGGTCATGGTGAATAATCCCTTTAATGTACTGATAGATCCTATTAGCCAGGATCTTGTTGAGTATTTTGGCATTGATGGTCATCAACGATATTTGTCTGTAATTCTTTTTAGTGGGGTCTTTACCTGGTGAATCAGGGTAATGTTGACCTCATAGAAGGAGTTTGGAAAATTTCCCTCTGTTTCTATTTTTTTGGAACAGTTTCAGTAGAATAGGCATTATTTCTTCTTTAAATGTTTAGTAGAATTCCCCCTGGGAAGCCATCTGGCCCTGGACTTTTCTTTTTCGGGAGTTTTTGATTACTGGTTCAATTGCATTATTGGTTATTGATCTATTCGGATTGTGTAGTTCTTCCTGTTTCAGTCTTGGTAGTTTGTAAGTTTCCACGAAGGCATCCATTTCTCCCTGGTTGTTTAATTTGTTGACATATAGTTGCTGGTAATAATTTCTAATAATTGTTTCCATTTCCTTGGTGTTAGTTGTGATATCTTCCCCTTTATTTATGATTTTATTAATTTAGGTCCTTTCTCTTTTCTTTTCAATAACTTTGGCCAGTGGTTTATTGATCTTATTAATTCTTTCAAAGAACCAGTTTCTAGTTTTGTTGATCTGTTCTACTGTTTTTTATGGTTTCTATTTCATTGATCTCTGCTCTAATCTTTATTATTTCTCTTCTCCTGCTTGGTTTAAGTTTTATTTGCTGTTCTTTTTCCAGCTCCTTTAGGTGTAGGGTTAGCTTGTGCATTTGGGATTTTTCTAATTTTTTGAGAAACTTGTAGATGGCAATGTATTTCCCCCTTTGGACCAACTTTTCAGTATCCCATAGGCTTTGGACAAATGTGTTTTCATTCTCATTGTTTTCTATGAATTGTTTAAGTTCTTCTTTAATTCCCTAGTTTACCCATTCATTCTTTAGCAGGATGCTCTATAACTTTTTTTTTTAAATTAATTTCTTTTCAGTGTAACAGAATTCATTGTTTATGCACCACACCAAGTGCTCTATGCCATATGTGCCCTCCATAATACTCATCACCTGGCTCCCCCAACCTTCCACCTCCCACCCCTTCAAAACCCTCAGATTGCTTTTCAGAGTCTATAGTCTCTCATGGTTCATCTCCCCTTCCAATTTCCCTCAACTCCCTTCTCCTCTTCATCTCCTTATGTCCTCCATGTTATTTGTTATGCTCCACAAATAAGCAAAACCATATAATTGACTGTCTCTGCTTGATTTATTTCACTCAGCATAATCTCTTCCAGTCCCGTCCATGTTGACACAAAAGTTGGGTATTCATCTTTTCTGATGGAGGCATAATACTCCAATGTGTATATGGACCATATCTTCCTTATCCATTCATTGGTTGAAGGGCATATTGGTTCTTTCCACGGTTTGGCGACCATGGCCATTGCTGCTATAAATGTTGGGATACAGATGGCCCTTCTTTTCACTACATCTGTATCTTCACTACATCTGTATCCACACTGTTTTCCAAAGTGGCTGCACCAACTTGCATTCCTACCAACAGTGTAAGAGGGTTCCCCTTTCTCCACATCCTCTCCAACATATGTTTCCTGTCTTGCTAATTTTGGCCATTCTAACTGGTGTAAAGTGGTATCTCAATGTGGTTTTAATTTGACTCTCCCTGATAGCTAGTGTTGAACATTTTTTGTGTCTGATAGCCATTCGTATGTCTTCATTGGAGAAGTGTCTGTTCATGTCTTCTGCTCATTTTTGACATGATTATCTGTTTTGTGTGTGTTGAGTTTGAGAATTTTTTTTTATAGATCCTGGATATCAACCTTTTGTCTGTACTGTCATTTGCAAATATCTTCTCCCATTCTGTGGGTTGCCTCTTTCTTTTGTTGACTGTTTCCTTTGCTGTGCAGAAGCTTTTGATCTTGATGAAGTCTCAAAAGTTCATTTTCGCTTTTGTTTCCTTTGCCTGTGGAGACATATCTTGAAAGAAGTTGCTGTGGCCAATGTCAAAGAGGTTACTCCCTATGTTCTCCTCTAGAATTCTGATGGATTCCTGTCTCACGTTGAGGCCTTTTATCCATTTCGAGTTTATCTTTGTGTAAAGTGTAAGAGAATGGTCAAGTTTCATTCTTCTACGTATAGTTGTCCAATTTTCCCAGCACCATTATTGAAGAGACTGTCTTTTTTCCACTGGAAAAAGCAGGCTTTGTCGAAGATTGTTTGACCATAGAGTTGAGAGTACATATCTGGGCTCTCTACTCTGTTCCACTGGTCTATGTGTCTGTTTTTTTGCCAGTACTGTGCTGTCTTGGTGATCACAGCTTTGTAGTAACGTTTGAAATCAGGTAACATGATGCTCCCAGCTTTGTTTTTCTTTTTCAACATTTCCTTAGCAATTTGGGGTCTCTTCTGATTCCATACAAATTTTAGGATTATTTGCTCCAGCTCTTTGAAAAATACCAGTGGAATTTTGATCGGAATGGCATTAAAAGTATAGATTGCTCTAGGCAGTATAGACATTTTAACAATGTTTATTCTTCCGATCCAAGAGCATGGAATGGTCTTCCATCTTTTTGTGTCTTCTTCGATTTCATTCATGAGTGTTCTGTAGTTCCTTGAGTACAGATCCTTTACCTCTTGGTTTAAGTTTATTCCCAGGTATCTTATGGTTCTTGGTGCTATAGTAAATGGAGTCGATTCTCTTATTTCCCTTTCTATATTTTTGTTGTCAATGTATAAGAAAGTAACTGATTTCTGTACATTGACTTTGTATCCTGCCACATTACTGAATTGCTGTATGAGTTCTAGAAGTTTGGGGGTAGAGTCTTTTGGGTTTTTCATACAAAGTATCATGTCATCTGTGAAGAGAGAGAGTTTGACTTTTTCACTGCCAATTTGGGTATCTTTTATTTCTTTTTGTTGTCTGATTGCTATTGCTAGGACTTCTAATACTATGTTGAAGAAGAGTGGTGAGAGTGGGCATCCTTGTTGTGTTCCTGATCTCAACTGGAAGGTTGTGAGCTTTTTCCCATTGAGGATGATATTTGCCATGGGTTTTTCATAGATTTTATAAATTTGAGGAATATACCCTCTATCCCTATACTTTGAAGTGTTTTAATCAGGAACAGATGCTGGATTTTGTCCAATGCTTTTTCTGCATCAATTGAGGGGACCATGTGGTTCTTCTCTCTTCTCTTATCAATTTGTTCTATCACATTGAGTGATTTGCAAATGTTGAAATATCCTTGTAACCCAGGGATGAATCCTACCTGGTCATGGTGGATAATTTTTTTTAATGTGCTGCTGTATCCTATTTGCTAGCATCTTTTTGAGAATCTTAGCATCCATATTCATCAGTGATATTGGTCTGAAATTCTCCTTTTTGGTGGGGTCTTTGCCTGGTTTGGGGATCAGGGTAATGCTGGCTTTATAAAAAGCATCTGAAAGTTTTCCTTCTGTTTCAATTTTTTGAAACAAATTCAGGAGAATAGGTGTTATTTCTTCTTTGAAAGTTTGTTAGAATTCCCCAGGGAATCCACCAGGTTTTGGGCTCTTGTGTTATTGGGAGGTTTTTGATTATGGCTTCAATCTCATTACTAGATATTAGTCTATTTGGGTTGTCAAATTTTTTCTGGTTCAATTTTAGGAATTTATAGTTTTCCAGGAATGCATCCATTTCATCTAGGTTGCTTAACTTATTGGCATATAACTGTTGATAATAACTTCTGTTGATTGTCTCTATTTCCTTGGTGTTAGTTGTGATCTCTCCCTTTTTGTTCATAATTTTATTAATTTGAGCTTTCTCTCTTTTCTTTTGGATTAGTGTGGCCAATGGTTTATCGATCTTATTGATTCTTTCAAAAAACCAGTTTCTAGTATCATTGATATGTTCTACTGTATCTCTAGTTTCTATCTCATTGATCCTGGCCCTAATCTTGATTATTTCCCTTCTTGTGTGTGGAGTTGGCTTAATTTGTTGTTGATTCTCCAGTTCTTTAAGGTGTAGAGACAGCTGGTGTATTCTGGATTTTTAAATTTTTTTTGAGGGAGACTTAGATGGCTATGTATTTCCCCCTTATGACCACCTTTGCTGTATCCCATAGGTTTTGGGCCGAAGTGTCTTCATTCTCATTGGTTTTCATGAATTGTTTCATATCTCCTTGTTGATCCAAGCATTCTTAAGCAAGGTGGTCTTTAGCTTCCAGGTGTTTGAGTTCCTTCTAAACTTTTCCTTGTGATTGAGCTCCAGTTTCAAAGCATTGTGACCTGAGAATATGCAGGCAATAATATCAATCTTTTGGTATTGGTTGAGCCCTGATTTGTGACCCAGTATGTTGTCTATTCTGGAGAAGGTTCCATGTGCACTTGAGAAGAATGAGTATTCTGTTGTTTTAGGGTGGAATGTTCTGTATATATCTATGAGGTCCATCTGGTCCAATGTGTCATTCAATGTTCTTGTTTCTTTATCTATTTTCTGCTTGGAAGATGTATTACTGAGAGAGGCATATTGAGATCTACTATAAATGTATTCATATCGATATGTCTTTTTATCTTAATTAATAGTTTTCTTATGTAATTGGCTGCTCCCATATTGGTGGCATAAATATTTACAATTGTTAGATCTTGGTGGATAGTCTCTTTAAGAATTATGTAATGTCCTTCTGTATCTCGGACTACAGTCTTTAGTTTAAAATCTAATTTATCTGATATGAGAATCACTACCCCAGCCTTTTTTTGAGGCCCATTGGCATGAAAGATGCTTCTCCATCCCTTCACTATCAGTCTGGGTGTATCCTTAGGTTTGAAATGGGTCTCTTGCAGACAGCATATGGATGGGTCCTGTCATTTTATCCAATCTGCAACCCTGTGTCATTTTATGGGCTCATTTAGGCCATTCACATTGAGAGTGATTACTGAGAGATAAGTTTTTGTTGACATTGTGTTACCCCTGAAGTCTTTCTTTCTGTAGATTGTTTCCATATATTTCTGTTCAATGATATTCTTAGGATTTTTCCTCTTTTATATAACCCCCCTTAATACCTTAATATATTTAAAAGGTTGCATACCCTTTTAAACCTTGCCGGTCTTGGAAACTCTCTATCTCTCCATCCATTTTGAATGTGAGTCTTGCTGGATAAAGTATTCTTTCCTGCATGTTCTTCTCATTTAGCGCCCTGAATATGTCTTGCCAGTTCTTTCTGGCTTGCCAGATTTCTGTGGACAGGTCTGATGTTATTCTGATGGGCTTTCCTCTATATGTAAGGAGTTTGTTTTTCCTAGCTGCCTTCAAGAGAGTCTCTCTACAATTATGATTCCTCATTCTCACTATTGGGTGCCTCGAGGACTTTCAAGATTCTATAATCTTGTGGGGGAACAGTTCTGCCTCTAGTACATGAACGCTGGTTCCATTTGTGAGACTGGGAAAATTTTCATGGAGAATTTGTTCCACTATATCTTCTAGACTTCTTTCTTTCTCCCCCCCCTCAGGGATTCCAATAATTCTGATTTTGGAATGTTTCATGGTGTCATTTATTTCCTTAATTCTGTTTTCATCACTTCTAAGCTATTTGTTCCAGGCTTCCTCCTGATCCTTTCTCTCTATCTGTTTGTCCTCTAGATCATTAATTCTATCTTTTGTCTCAGTTACCCTAGCTTTTAAAGAATTTAGATTAGATTTTAAAGAATTTAGATTAGATCACACAGTCATTGAGAACATTGTGAACATCATCCCTGGTGGCTTTCAGTTCTTCCCTAATCAATTCCATTTTGTCATCCTTGGCTTTCTCCAGCCTAGCTATTGCCTG